>NC_086361.1:4848454-5097301 GCF_036324505.1 Eleginops maclovinus | reverse complement strand
AAAAAAAAAAAAAAATTAAAAAAAAAAAAGAGAGAAAGAAAGAAATGTGTTCTGCAGTTAATGTTGCTAATGCACTTAAGGGTAATGTTTATATTAATGGTGTTACAAATACTACAGTACAGTAGTATGAATGGGGAATGGGTTCTGAAAAAAAAATGAGAAGAAATTGCTCTTGGTAAAAATAGATTTAATTTGATTAGACTTAATTTACTTACCTGAATCTGCAATTGGAGTAAGTATTGTTTATTTATGTTTTAGGATACTCTGAATGGACTCAGTTCTGGTAAAGGTTACTTTTAGTTTATTGTCTCAAAAGGGGGAGATGTAATGTAATGATGGTATGAACGTTATCAGTTATATTACGCAGTGACGTGGTTCCGGTCTCGGCTGTACAGTGGAACAAGTTATAGAGACACGCGTGAGTTAGCTCCGCAATGCAGTTTGTAACGTGTTAATCTAAGCCCTAATAAACTACACGATAAGTGACACAGTGTGTGCGTATCGTGACAGCGTGACTGGAACATCTGCAGTTTAGTAGGCTACTTGTGGTGTATTGAATCGAGCACTCGGTGCTCGATTGTGTTGGACTGCCACCACTACTGAGTTCTGTAATACTCTGATCTTGTCTGGGTGTGTGATTTGCCCGTCAGTAAAACATGAGACTTGTGCTGCATCCTCGTCTCCGTGTATCAATGTATGATAGTGATTAAGTTAGTAACCCACGAATAGTAACACTACAATAGTGTACACACAGTAAGTGAAACTACAACATGGTGTCAGAAGTGGGATCACGGTATAATTCGAGGACGGTCTTTTAACAAGTTCGCTGTCAACTAGCAGGCAACTGACAAGTGCTAGCGCGCGCAAACATGGGACAGTTTAAGCCGCCACCACCGCTGTTGCTCGCTGGGAATGTCGCTGAAAACTGGAGAAGGTGGGAGCAGCGTTTCCAGCTGTACATGACCGCCTCAGGTGCGCGGATAAGGAAGAGACGGTTAAAATAGCCATTCTGCTTCACACCATTGGCGAGGAGGCGCTGGAAGTGTATAACACACTCACCATCATCCCAGAAGGAGACGACGAATCGATGGAGGATGTTCTGAAAGCCTTTACGGACTACTGTAGCCCTCGAAAGAACGTCGTTTTCGAACGCCATCAATTCTGGTCGCACACGATGTCAGCAGGAATATCGGTGGACAGATTCATCACAGAGCTGCGCCAGAAGAGCAAGGACTGTGAGTTTGGCAGACATGAAGATGACATGATAAGGGACAAAGTAGTGTTTAGCATAAATGATGCACGTTTGAAAGAAAGACTGTTACGTGATGATGCGCCTACTTTGCGCAGGGCCATAGAGACATGTAGATCAGCCGAGCTCGCTAAGTCACACATAAAAGCGATGCAGACGTCACATGTTGTCCAAGACACCTCAGTGGATGCATTAAAGAAAGCAACAGGGCAAACGCGCATGGGCAGCTGGAACAAGAACAAAACGAGCAGCAAGAGGCATGTAACAACAACTCTCTGCCACAAATGTGGAAATAAACATGAGCCCCGTCAGTGCCCAGCTTATGGTGCAGTGTGGTAAAAACAACCATTTTTCTAAGGTATGTAAATCAGGCACTGAGAAAAGCGTCTACCAAAAGGCAAAGACTGTGCATAATTTAGAAGTGAAGTTGATTCCTTATACATAGGCATGATTGGAAGTGGAAACGACAATGAGATGGCTCACCAAGCTAAAGACACAGTATGGCATGAAACAGCCACAGTTAGAGGCGTAGCAATCAAATTCAAACTGGATACAGGCGCAGACGCAAATGTGCTCCCCATGAGCATGTTCCACGGAGACTGTGCTAATTGCTTTTGGTGGTGCCCGACTACCTGCAGATGGTGTTGCATCTCTAGAATGCCGGACGTCCAAGCATACGGCTGTATTGGACTTCCATGTGTCTAACCGAGCTGACAAACCAATACTGGGTGGAGAGGCTAGTGTGGAGCTACAGCTGGTGAGCAGAGTCGAGGCGCTCGCATCGAGGTCACCGCAACTAGCAAAACCTCCAGCCACTAAGGAGGAGCTTCTACAGAGGTATGCAGAGGTTTTCACAGGACTAGGCGAGTTTCCTGGAGTTCATCACATACACATGGACCCGAGCGTCACGCCTATGATTCACGCATGCAGAAATGTACCACTCTCCATCATGGATGCACTGAGAGAGACACTCAAAGACTTACAGAACAGGAAAGTCATAACTCCTGTCAATGAACCTACGGAATGGGTGAACAGTCTTGTTGCCACAAAGAAAAAGAATGGTACGCTAAGGGTATGTTTGGATCCTTGCAACCTGAATGAGGCAGTCAAGCGTCAACACTACTCCATTCTTACACCGGAAGATGTGCGCAGCAGGCTAGTAGGAAAATCCATCTTCTCCATCCTGGACGAGAAGGATGGATATTGGCAGATCAAACTAGATGAGCCGTCGTCTAAGCTATGCACCTTCAACACGCCGTGGGGCCGGTTCCGCTTCCTCAGACTCCCATTCGGGATCAAATCTGCCAGCAAAGTGTTCCAGCAAAAGAACTGTGAGCCCTTCGGTGATATCCCAGGTGTGTACGTTATAGCAGACGACATGATCATCGCAGGGTCATCAGAGCGGGAACACGATGAAATCCTGCAGAAAGTGATGGAGAGAGCAAAGACTGCAAATGTGAAATTTAACAAAGACAAGATACAGTTTAAAGTTGACACTGTAAAACACATGGGACACATCATCACGGCAGCAGGACAGAGAGCTGATGACACAAAGGTCAGGGCGATCGTCGACATGCCAAACCCTGAAGACAAACAAAGTCTCCAACGTCTGCTGGGAATGACAAAATTCCTGGCACAATACATACCAAATGAAGCCTCACTCACGGCACCCCTCAGACAACTGCTCAAGAAGGATGTAGCGTGGCAGTGGTGCCCACACCACAGTTCAGCACTAAAGACACTGAAGACCACCCTCACACAAGCCCCAGTGCTGAGGTACTACAATCACAAGCAGCCTCTCACACTACAAGCTGATTCCTCAAAGGATGGACTGGGAGCCTGTCTGATGCAAGAGGGCCGCCCAGTGTGCTATGCCTCACGAGCACTCACCGACACAGAAAAGAGGTACGCACAGATAGAGAAAGAGTTGCTGGCTATAGTGTTCGCTGCTAAGAGATTCCACCAGTATGTCTACGGCAGACCAGTAACTGTGCAGTCCGATCATAAGCCTCTAGAGGTCATCATGCGCAAGCCGCTGAGCAAGGCACCCGCACGGCTGCAAGGTATGCTTTTACAACTGCAAAGGTACGATCTAAATGTAACATACACACCAGGCAAGCACATGTACATTGCTGACACACTCTCACGCGCTACAGCAAGCAGAGAAGGTGATAATATTGATGAGGACCCCTGTGATGAGAGAGTTGTGTATGCCTTGGAGGCCACAGATGCCTTGAGCGAGGAAACGCTCAGCCAGCTAAAAAAGGCAACGGCAGCAGATAGTGTGCTACAAGCTGTGTGTGAGAAACACAAGAATGGTTGGCCCATGAAAAAGAAAAGTCTGGACAGGAAACTACATGCCTACTGGGCAGTAAAGGACATGATAAGCATGGAGAATGACATTGTCTTGGTCGGAGACAAAATCATCATACCCCAGAGCTTCAAGAGCACGATTTTGGAGAAGCTGCATCTTGCACACCGAGGAGTGCAGCGCACAAAGGCTAAAGCAAGAAAATCTCTGTACTGGCCCGACATGGCACGAGATATAGAAGCAATGGTGGAAAGGTGCGTGCAGTGCCAGCAGCTACAACCCAAACAGCAGGCTGAGCCACTCATGCCACATCAGGTTCCAGAACTGCCATGGATGAAAGTCGGAGCCGACATCTTTGAGCTACACGGTCAGTCATACCTGTTGTTAGTTGATTACCTGACCAAATATCCTGAAGTGCTCAACATATCTGACAAAACAGCCCTATACAGTGATACAGAAGATGAAGTCTGTGTTTGCCAGGCACGGGATTCCTAAGGAGATAGTGAGTGACCATGTCCCATTTGCCAGCTATGAGATGAAATCATTTGCAGCTTCATGGGAGTTCAAACTCACACACTCCAGCCCAGGTTTTCCCTCTTCAAATGGCATGGCTGAGAGAGCCATAAAGACTGTAAAACATGCGCTGAAGAAGGCAATGCAGACAGGCACTGATCCACATCTGGTGTTGCTGTCACTGAGGAACACACCGGTGACTGGACTGAAAGTCTCACCTGCACAGATGTTGATGGGAAGAGTTTTACGAAGCACACTTCCGTGCTCCAGTGCCGTGCTGATACAGTCAGTCCCACAGCACATTCACAGCAAAATCCAAGACCTGCAGTTCTGCCAAAAACTATGCTATGACCAGCGTGCAAAGCCCCTGCCAGTGTTGACCTCAGGAGACACCGTACACATCCGAACACGGCGCGGCTGGAAGCCTGCGGTTGTCATCCGACAGCGAGATGAACCACGCTCCTACATTGTACAGACGCCGGCTGGAAGGATGCAAAGAAGGAACAGGCGACATCTGAGGAAGATACATCCGAGCCTATTCAGAGACACTGACAGTGACGAACATTTTGACACACCGCCAGTGGACTCACCACCACAGGACCTGCCACCTCACGAACCGCCTCCTGTGACTACAGGCAGTACACCCACATGCTACACACGGTGCGGCAGAGCGGTTAGACGCCCTGCCAGATACAATGACTGATGTTTCATGTGATCCTTTATGTGTGCTGCAAAAAAAAAAAAGGGTGGGGGAGAGTATAAGAGGTGTTTAACCTGAAATGTTTCAAGTGTTGAATGTTCAAAATGTTTACGTTTCAACCAACAGAATGAAAAAAAAAAGAAAATGGCTTATGGTGTTTAATGATAGTCATTTGTCAATCGAAAACATGCTTTATTAATCATTGAGGTATGCAAGTAGAAAAGACATGTTCAATGTTGATGCCATAGCATTAATGGTTTAGTAAAGAGTCTACTGTTGAAGTAACTGATTAGCAGGCCACATCTCAGTTGGAAAAGAGGGATGTGGTGTATTGGATCGAGCACTCGGTGCTCGATTGTGTTGGACTGCCACCACTACTGAGTTCTGTAATACTCTGATCTTGTCTGGGTGTGTGATTTGTCCGCCAGTAAAACATGAGACTTGTGCTGCATCCTCGTCTCCGTGTATCAATGTATAGATAGTGATTAAGTTAGTAACCCACGAATAGTAACACTACAATAGTGTACACATAGTAAGTGAAACTACAACAGTACTCGCGCACACACAAATGTTGTAGGGGAGTGGCGCGAAAAACGACGGATAGTTTGCTGATAAATCTATCTCTCTGTCTTTCTTTCTTTTCTTTCTATATTTAAATATTTCAGTTTAATGTAATGGAAATGGAATTACACAGCAAGGAACAGTAAAGTGAAAACACATCAAATTGATATCATTTCTTAACGTAAGAGAATAGATCATTAAAAAAACTAACTACATCTAAATATAGTTTAGTGTTTAGAGCTTCAAAGTGTTGATTATTAATCAACGAGGTTATCAAAAATGTATCTAAGATGAATCAATTTAAGTTAAATTTGTAAGAAAAAAAGCAAAGCATTATGTTAAAGGCAAATCTTTCCCTCTGAATACATTTATACATCTGAAAACATTTATAAATGATGATTTCATAGTATGCATTCCTGTAGATTGTACTCCACAATATAGAACGTTAAAATTAGCACAAACTTAAACACATACAGCAGTGAAATGCGAAGTACACATAAATATAGCATCAATATTAATTCAGCATCATCAGTACACTCAAGATGCTTTCATAAAACTCTCACAGGTCTTTATTGGTTTTGTAGAATTGTAGGCTTACTTATGATACTTACATGTACTGTATACTTTAGATTTAGCTGACAATACTTGCGCAAAGTGCAAGCTATGGGTTTCACCAAGGTTTTCAATGCATAGCTTTAACTTATAGTTTTTTAAGTTTGGTATTGCTATTTAGTAAAGGATCTGCACTTCTATCACACAATTCAGTATTTTGGGGGGTTGGATCTACGAAACAAGCAATTTGAAGATGTCAAAAAATAATATTAATAGTAAAGTAATTGGCGAATTCATAAATAATGAAGGTTTCAGCCCTTGTTATGTTATTGTGTATATGATGATTTGCCATTTTAGATAGAATTGATGCCTGGAATATAAATATGGCGTAAAAATTACCTCACATTAAAACACCAATCAAAAATAATACAATGAAACTTTAGACAAAAAATGTAAGATTAGAAATGAATTTTATAAAGTCTTACCTTTTTCTTCCAGATGGTCCTTACTTCGATGAGCTTGGTCAGACTGTGCCTATGAGCCACTTCCCCTTCAGGATGTCCACTCCTTTCCCCGGCAGATATGCTCCATGTCCAAGCCTCCTCTTCAATATGACATGGCTGCCCCCCATGCCTGATGGGCTTTACAACGATGGCATGCGGGGACCCCCCATGTTGTTCCCCTACTTCCCGCCTGGCGCTGTGCACTATCCCCCTCCAGCAGAGCCCGGGCCTGCTGCTGTAAGTGGCTGTTCCTCTTGGAATACTGTAGTGAAATAAACTGCTTTTAAAAAACGACTAAATATATATTGTTGTTACTTGTGTCAGGATTGCAGACAGGTCTTCTTCACTCTTCAAACCCCCCCCACTGCTAGAGATGTTCCAGGAGGGGCTGATGTCCAGGCAGCGCCCACAGCCTCCTCTGTCCAAACACACGGAGCAGCACGGTATTAAAGCACAGACAGAGAGATAAAGGTGGACAATTTGACAAGTATCAGTATTTTCATCCTTGTTTTTTGCCAAGCACATATTGGTTGACTGCAGTTCTGTTCAGATTGCTGGCATGAATGTAACTGCACCCTGTTGTTTGTGATATATTAATATTATTTTTGTTGAAAAAAAGCACAAAATAAGTCACCTTTTTTGTATTTCCTATGTTATAGTAAAGTAATGTACATTTAAAGTTGTTTGGGTTACATTTTTTCCTACTTTTTGCAGGGCAGCAAGGACTTGGATCCTAATGCAGTTCAGGAATTAAATCCCATAATGGAGGGAACAAGGGCTTACAATTTAGACATGCCCCTTCAATATATCCAGCGACTAATGACTTATCAGTAGCAAAAATGTAGTTGCATTTAAAAGTATTATAAAAACAGTTTCCTGTTGTTGTGCTGTCCATGTGATTGGTACACAACAGGTCTGGAAATATTATGAATTGACTCTCCTTAAATATATATTCTTATTTCTGTAGTTTTTATTAAACATGAAAATAATCTTTTAAATCTGCCATCAGATGTTCTGTGCACGTTAACAGACTTTAAAGTAAAAAACTAAAAATATTTTCTTTACCAAAACAAGCAAACAGTTAGAAATTTCTCCATTTGACAAGAGTCCACAAGTTAAATACACCTGGAGGATTTGACAGAAACGTTTTACATCTGAGATTTCTATTTTGTTCTCGAGAATCAACTTTTGGTGATATACAGGAAACCTCTGTATTAAGAACCTAATGTTAATATATATGTCAAGGGGTGAACTTACGGGCATGAACCCAAACGCACGACTCAGAGACAAGGGGTTTCAGGAAAACTCCTTTTACTGGATTGACCTTTGTACAATGGCTTTCACATACAAAAAAACACTCTTTCGAGGGAAAAACCTGAACTAAAGACTACGAAACAAAAACCACTCATATGAGGGAAAAAATGTAACTGAGACAAGGGTCTAGGAGTATACATGAGCCTGGGGCTAGATGTCGGACGTTCACACATGACGAACTGGCATTGGAACAGGGGAGACGAGGAGAATATATACACAAGGTGAGGAGACACAGGTGAAAACAATCAGGGTGGGGTAGACAATCACAAAAGAGGGAGACACACTGGGGCAGGGAGCACAGAGACCTGAAACAGGGACAGGACGAAAAGTAATATAAATAAAACAACATTATTTTTCGAGACATGACAATATAGGTGTCTGAGGTGAGAGACCCTTTGACCCTGGTTACATCATGATGTGTTCACGAGCAAAAAAATCTCTTTTGTTATTATTATAATATGCCATCAAGAAATCATGTCAAAGGCAGAAAAACAACAATCTACAGTGTAGTCTTTAATCTACAAACAAATGAACGTTGTCAAACGAAAGTTGCGCTGTAAAAAATAAAACATTTCCTTCTGACCTGTAGCGGACTAAAGGTATAAAACAGCAGCAACAGAATATACTACCTTATGCTCTACCTAGAAAACATGAGTCCCTCACATGTCTTCTAGGTAGAGCATAATGAGAAAATATTTAGTCATTTCCACCAGCTCCCCCACCCTTCTGTAAGGCAGGGCAAGTTTATTCATACAGCACCTTTCATCATAAGGCAATTATAAGTGCTTTACCAAAATGACAGGCATTGAGAGCATTAAGAAATACAGTATAAAATGACATTTAAAAACAGGTAGTTCATGCAGTTTGCAGCTTGTATTTAATTACATAGAAATGGATTACATCAAACAGAAATATTACAACATGTCCTTTAAGGTACACGCCCTAATAAAAGCATCTCAATCAGAGTGCATGGTTAAAAAATGAGTCTTCCCTGGTAATCTCCACCCTGCTACGCCTTCCCCTGCTATCTGATGACAGCAGAAAGGTCCCGTGCGGTTACGCTGTGGGGATATTCAAAATGAAAACATGCACAATGTCCTCTTTTGATACAAAGATGCTACAGCTTGCAGTCTGTGCTCTCTTAATCGGTGCAACCTTGACAACACTTTTGCAAGTTTATGACCTTCACCGTTGGTTCCTATGTTTTTTGGCATGAACAAAGGAAGACTTGTGACAGCAGTCTTAAGTTTCTTCCGAAAAGAGCAAGTGTGTAAACTTATAGAGATAAGATTTGGAGTTCCTCTATGATAAGATCAATGAGGGTAAGAGGAACTATCACAGGCAGCATATTGCAAAAGATTTAAACAGACTTGTTCAGGATATAAAGGTTATTGAGGCAGCCACTTAGTGCCAAGGGGTTATTGTGGAGCATTTCTTGAGAAAAAGGAAGTGATTATTACCTGAGTTTTTCTGTGGTGTCTTGCATGGAACCTGACAAGATTTTTATGATCACTTTTCATCACTAGTTAAGGACACACCTGATATGTCCCATCCACTTTCACTTTTTGACATCAATCCAAGCGTTGAACATTAAAGGAGTAACTGCTTTCATTTCACCGCTGATGCTCGGGTTCAAATTCCACATTTCTATGGCCGCTTTAATGTTGCCGGCCTGAGAGCTTCAATAATAAGGATAATCATTTGAATTTATATACACATTAAGTGTGTAATGTTTGGAAAATTTGATCGAATCTAAATATAAAAAAATAATGTTTTTCTTTTTGGTTGATTATATATTAGACATATTTTCATTGTTCTTTGTGATATTTTAATTCTGATTGACAGAAGACATCCTGAAGTAAAGGTTGTTGTCATTTGACCTCTATCTCATTTCTCCTTGCTTAGAGGACAACATAAGTAAAAAGTGGCTCATCTTACCCACTCTCCCCTACCGTCCCTTTGTTTGTTTGTATACAATGAATACATATAAATGTTTCTATTTATTCAGTACAATGAAACTAATACTTATCTAAATGCAGGCTTATTTACTGCGAAACATATATTTATGAGCAATCACTTACTGTTACTCTACTTTTAGCAAGAAAGAGAGTAAGCGTAAGCATGATTGATTCAAGAGCATCCAGATTGTATCTTATTTTAATGTGTGACATTGTCCACCAGGGGGGGGGGGGGTAGTCCCCTTTAGTTCCTCTCCCAGATTCTTTCCAGGACATTCAGTCTGCTCTGACAGTATAGAGCAGGGGTGCCCAAATACTTCCCGATGGAGGGCCAAAATTGGACGTGAGGGGAGGGCCGAGGGCCAAAATGATAATTTTGCAGTACATTAAGTGTGCGGTAAATATATGAGTGCAGTACATTACGTGTGTAAGTTAAGCATACGTGTGCAAAATAAACACTATATCACAAACTCATTTTGAAAAATGAATTGCACTGTTTATTGTGCTTCACATTTAGGTCAATAACATTTCATAACATCGATCTGGCTTCTTTAAATTAAAAAAATAACTGAAGCACTATGAAATATTTGTGGACAGGTGTGGAACATTACCAGTCCTTGGGCCTACCATACTCCCAGGTGACACAATGGGGGCCTAGGGCAGGCCTACATATTCTGCCTGTAGTAGTCCAATCAGTGGGAAACATGAAGCCTGTTCTTGGTTTTTAAAAGCCTCTCAATATCAGGTTCAAGCTGACTAACTGACAAAGTGAGAATGTCATGTAGGTGAGAGTCAGATAAAGCATTCCTCAGTTTCGACTTGTTAAGATTCATAAGGCTGAAAGCCTGCTCACAGACATAAGTACTTCCAAAGAGGGATAACATAACCTGGGCATGTTTGCGGATCTTGCCATATCTGTGTGCGGGAATAGACCTGTAAAAATCTTGTAAGGAAAGCTCTCTGAACCTGCTATGGAGGTCTGAATCAGACTGAAGTTCCAAAAGTTCCATTTGAAGCTCCTCACTGACTGCATCCACATTCACAGAAAAAGGTTGAGCAAACAGCTCAAATGCTGTTGTATTTCCACGAAAATCTTCAAAGCGATGGTCGAACTCCACCTCAAGATTGTTGAGAATGTTGAGGTATTTTGGTGTGTCTTCCTCCATCAACCCAACTTCTCTGAGGCTGGGGAAATGTGCCAAATTTCCTGAAAATACAGACACAAAGACAAAAGCAGCAATGTAAGATGCAAGGTTGTTCATGAAATGAAATGAAATACCAATCATCAATCAAATGGTGGGCAGGGGATATATTTTGTTTTGTTTATGGCTGCAGTAGACTATGAAAAGCAATACAACTACTGTTTTGGATTTAATGCCTGGTTTAGTGGTTTTAAAAAGAACATCTATTTTCCACCAACACAAAGTATGCATGCATCACAAACAATATATCTATGATAGCATGGTTGTGACAACAAGCGTAATACATTGTTTTATGTTCAATAAAATATTAAAGTTAGATCTCACCTGTTGAAAGATGTCTGCTAAGCAGCTGGAGCTTTTGCTTGAAGGCTTTGACATGGTCATACATCTGCGTGATCATCTGGTCTCTCCCTTGGAGCTGAAGATTAAGGATATTCAGCAGCTCTGTGATGTCCACAAGAAAAGCCAGGTCTGCAAGCCAGTGACTGTCCGTGGGCAATTGGATGTTGTTCGTCTTCGTGGCTTGAAACTCTCTTATTTCCTCGCGCAGATCAAAGAAACGCCGCAAAACTTTCCCACGGCTCAACCACCGCACCTCCTGATGGTACAATACATCACCATACTGGGCATCCATCTCTTCAAGCAGAGCTTTGAATTGACGGTGTGAGAGGGCCTTTGAGCGAATATTGTTGACAATGGCGACGACATCCTGCATTACGTTTTTCAAGCCCATGTTTTTAGCGCACAGTTGCTCCTGATGCAAAATACAATGGTACTTTAAAATCGAGCCACCAAACTCGGAGACCTTGTCCGACACAAGTGCAGTTAGCCCTGCTCGCTTACCGACCATGGCGGGGGCTCCATCAGTCGTGATGCCAGATAGGGTTTCCCACTTCAAACCGTTCTTGTCCAGAACTCGCTCCACTGCCATAAAAATATCCACACCTTTTGTTGTCCCTTTCAATGTTTCAAGGCCCGCTAGTTCTTGACACACTTCAAAGTCCTCATTGACGCCTCGCAAAAACACCAGCAACTGTGCTGAGTCGGACACGTCGGTGCTTTCATCGCACGCAATGGAGAAGGCAGAAAAGTGACTTGCTCTTTGGGCTATCTGACCTCGAACGTCTTCGGCCATGTCCTCAACGCGGCGGGTGACAGTGTTCCGTGACAGGCTAATTTGAGAAAATACACGCATCTGATTTGGACACACATCTTGGGCAGCTATTGTCAAACACTCCTTGACGAAATCACCCGCTGCAAAAGCTCTCCCACTTCTCACGATTGCATTGCTAATGCGATAACTAGCCCGAGTGGCATTTTCTTGTGCAGTCGACGGCTGAAGTAGAGTTCGCTGCTGGGTGGTTAGCTTTGTTAGCAAGTCTGCTAACTTGACCTTGCGATGTTCTCCAGTGTACTTTGCGAACTCAGCCGCATGCTTAGTTAGATAGTGACGGCGAATGTTGTATTCCTTTGAAACAGCGACCCTCTGCTTACATACCAGACACACTGCATTGGAATCCACCTCGGTAAAAAAATAGTCCTGTTCCCAAGTTTTTTTAAATTTTCGTTTGTCTGTGTGCCACAGCCTACTACGCTCCATCCTTTCACTCACTGGTTTTGGGCATTATCAGATAGCTAAGAGCTGACTGGAGGCAGCTTTGGTAGTGCGCCAATAAATAATTTTCAACGAGAGCTTCCGATCGTTTATGGTGGGACAGTGCGGGAAGGCACGGGCCAAATATAATCGGCCGCGGGCCAAGTTTGGCTACCTTATACCTTTGCTCCAATAAATGTGTTGATCAGCTTTAGTTGTAGTTAATGTTTGCAGGTTAAGATTTGACATAAACAATATGGGAAAAGTATTTTGGATACAATAGATTATAGTCCAGCTTCCTTATCTTTTTCTTGCCGTTCCCCCGCACTGCGCCCCTACACTCCTCCTGTTGTATTCATCCCGATGTCTGACGCTCTACCAGATGAACCCAAAGACTGTTTACATAAAGGGTCAAACCCAAACACATAATTGATTCAACAATGCAATAAAGGAACTACTTTTCTTCCTTCTTTTACCCCTATTTATTTGGGCTTATTTTCTCAAAACACTTTTCACAATCCCCCTCCAGCAGAGCCCGGGCCTGCTGCTGTAAGTGGCTGTTCCTCTTGGAATACTGTAGTGAAATAAACTGCTTTTAAAAAACAACTAAATATATATTGTTGTTACTTATGTCAGGATTGCAGACAGGTCTTCTTCACTCTTCAAACCCCCCCCCCCCCCCCCCCCCACTGCCAGAGATGTTCCAGGAGGGGCTGATGTCCAGGCAGCGCCCACAGCCTCCTCTGTCCAAACACACGGAGCAGCACGGTATTAAAGCACAGACAGAGAGATAAAGGTGGACAATTTGACAAGTATCAGTATTTTCATCCTTGTTTTTTGCCAAGCACATATTGGTTAACTGCAGTTCTGTTCAGATTGCTGGCATGAATGTAACTGCACCCTGTTGTTTGTGATATATTAATATTATTTTTGTTGAAAAAAAGCACAAAATAAGTCACCTTTTTTGTATTTCCTATGTTATAGTAAAGTAATGTCAATTTAAAGTTGTTTGGGTTACATTTTTTCCTACTTTTTGCAGGGCAGCAAGGACTTGGATCCTAATGCAGTTCAGGAATTAAATCCCATAATGGAGGGAACAAGGGCTTACAATTTAGACATGCCCCTTCAATATATCCAGCGACTAATGACTTATCAGTAGCAAAAATGTAGTTGCATTTAAAAGTATTATAAAAACAGTTTCCTGTTGTTGTGCTGTCCATGTGATTGGTACACAACAGGTCTGGAAATATTATGAATTGACTCTCCTTAAATATATATTCTTATTTCTGTAGTTTTTATTAAACATGAAAATAATCTTTTAAATCTGCCATCAGATGTTCTGTGCACGTTAACAGACTTTAAAGTAAAAAACTAAAAATATTTTCTTTACCAAAACAAGCAAACAGTTAGAAATTTCTCCATTTGACAAGAGTCCACAAGTTAAATACACCTGGAGGATTTGACAGAAACGTTTTACATCTGAGATTTCTATTTTGTTCTCGAGAATCAACTTTTGGTGATATACAGGAAACCTCTGTATTAAGAACCTAATGTTAATATATATGTCAAGGGGTGAACTTACGGGCATAAACCCAAACGCACGACTCAGAGACAAGGGGTTTCAGGAAAACTCCTTTTACTGGATTGACCTTTGTACAATGGCTTTCACATACAAAAAAACACTCTTTCGAGGGAAAAAACCTGAACTAAAGACTACGAAACAAAAAACACTCATATGAGGGAAAAAATGTAACTGAGACAAGGGTCTAGGAGTATACATGAGCCTGGGGCTAGATGTCGGACGTTCACACATGACCAACTGGCATTGGAACAGGGGAGACGAGGAGAATATATACACAAGGTGAGGAGACACAGGTGAAAACAATCAGGGTGGGGTAGACAATCACAAAAGAGGGAGACACACTGGGGCAGGGAGCACAGAGACCTGAAACAGGGACAGGACGAAAAGTAATATAAATAAAACAACATTATTTTTCGAGACATGACAATATAGGTGTCTGAGGTGAGAGACCCTTTGACCCTGGTTACATCATGATGTGTTCACGAGCAAAAAAATCTCTTTTGTTATTATTATAATATGCCATCAAGAAATCATGTCAAAGGCAGAAAAACAACAATCTACAGTGTAGTCTTTAATCTACAAACAAATGAATGTTGTCAAACGAAAGTTGCGCTGTAAAAAATAAAACATTTCCTTCTGACCTGTAGCGGACTAAAGGTATAAAACAGCAGCAACAGAATATACTACCTTATGCTCTACCTAGAAAACATGAGTCCCTCACATGTCTTCTAGGTAGAGCATAATGAGAAAATATTTAGTCATTTCCACCAGCTCCCCCACCCTTCTGTAAGGCAGGGCAAGTTTATTCATACAGCACCTTTCATCATAAGGCAATTATAAGTGCTTTACCAAAATGACAGGCATTAAGAGCATTAAGAAATACAGTATAAAATGACATTTAAAAACAGGTAGTTCATGCAGTTTGCAGCTTGTATTTAATTACATAGAAATGGATTACATCAAACAGAAATATTACAACATGTCCTTTAAGGTACACGCCCTAATAAAAGCATCTCAATCAGACTGCATGGTTAAAAAATGAGTCTTTCCTGGTAATCTCCACCCTGCTACGCCTTCCCCTGCTATCTGATGACAGCAGAAAGGTCCCGTGCGGTTACGCTGTGGGGATATTCAAAATGAAAACATGCACAATGTCCTCTTTTGATACAAAGATGCTACAGCTTGCAGTCTGTGCTCTCTTAATCGGTGCAACCTTGACAACACTTTTGCAAGTTTATGACCTTCACCGTTGGTTCCTATGTTTTTTGGCATGAGCAAAGGAAGACTTGTGACAGCAGTCTTAAGTTTCTTCCGAAAAGAGCAAGTGTGTAAACTTATAGAGATAAGATTTGGAGTTCCTCTATGATAAGATCAATGAGGGTAAGAGGAACTATCACAGGCAGCATATTGCAAAAGATTTAAACAGACTTGTTCAGGATATAAAGGTTATTGAGGCAGCCACTTAGTGCCAAGGGGTTATTGTGGAGCATTTCTTGAGAAAAAGGAAGTGATTATTACCTGAGTTTTTCTGTGGTGTCTTGCATGCAACCTGACAAGATTTGCTTGATCACTTTTCATCACTAGTTAAGGACACACCTGATGTGTCCCATCCACTTTCACTTTTTGACATCAATCCAAGCGTTGAACATTAAAGGAGTAACTGCTTTCATTTCACCGCTGATGCTCGGGTTCAAATTCCACATTTCTATGGCCGCTTTAATGTTGCCGGTCTGAGAGCTTCAATAATAAGGATAATCATTTGAATTTATATACACATTAAGTGTGTAATGTTTGGAAAATTTGATCGAATCTAAATATAAAAAAATAATGTTTTTCTTTTTGGTTGATTATATATTAGACATATTTTCATTGTTCTTTGTGATATTTTAATTCTGATTGACAGAAGACATCCTGAAGTAAAGGTTGTTGTCATTTGACCTCTATCTCATTTCTCCTTGCTTAGAGGACAACATAATTAAAAAGTGGCTCATCTTACCCACTCTCCCCTACCGTCCCTTTGTTTGTTTGTATACAGTGAATACATATAAATGTTTCTATTTATTCAGTACAATGAAACTAATACTTATCTAAATGCAGGCTTATTTACTGCGAAACATATATTTATGAGCAATCACTTACTGTTACTCTACTTTTAGCAAGAAAGAGAGTAAGCGTAATCATGATTGGTTCAAGAGCATCCAGATTGTATCTTATTTTAATGTGTGACATTGTCCACCAGGGGGGGGGGGGGGGTAGTCCCCTTTAGTTCCTCTCCCAGATTCTTTCCAGGACATTCAGTCTGCGCTGACAGCATAGAGCAACAGAAAACAAAAATAACTATGAGACATGAAGAGTCTAGCATCATATCACCCCTGGTGTTAAAACTGTAAGTAAAAAGTCTCAAAGCCCTGAAGCGTTAGTACATTTACTCAAGTACTGTACTTTATTATCGTTGTATGGTTAGTGCTCTACTTTTCAATTCATGCTACCTTATACCTTTGCTCCAATAAATGTGTTGATCAGCTTTAGTTGTAGTTAATGTTTGCAGGTTAAGATTTGACATAAACAATATGGGAAAAGTATTTTGGATACAATAGATTATAGTCCAGCTTCCTTATCTTTTTCTTGCCGTTCCCCCGCACTGCCCCCCTACACTCCTCCAACTGTTGTATTCATCCCGATGTCTGACGCTCTACCAGATGAACCCAAAAACTGTTTACATAAAGGGTCAAACCCAAACACATAATTGATTCAACAATGCAATAAAGGAACTACTTTTCTTCCTTCTTTTACCCCTATTTATTTGGGCTTATTTTCTCAAAACACTTTTCACAATTCACAAAACCACACACACAAAGTGCAAAACTCCTCATTACCTTGCAAAATGAAGCACTGCACCCAAAGCTTGGTTACTTACCAAAACCAAACTTTTGCCCCAAATGGCACACACTTCATTTATGGTACAAGACGCTTTGTCCAACCACCTACCATTGTGCTTAATCAAAAGCACACACTCATCTTTTATGGTGTTCTTTACGTAGAGAATTCTGCATACAAAGAGGTTTCAAGTCTACACAAGCATACTGTTGTTATACTTTTAATGTTCTCCAAAACAAATTGGTGCAACATTCATACACAACGCACAGTTACAGTTTAAACAGAAATGATGTCTCGGTCAAATACAGTAAATCGAAAGGAAAACTTGGAGGCCACTGTCCCTGATCAACCTGCAGAAGATCATGCACCGACAGGCCTGACTGGCATACAGCTTCAACTGTTAGTCTTCAAATAATTCTTCCACTGGCTTCAATTTGTCCTCCCTCTCTCTCTTATCCTGCCTCCACCACTTCCTCTTGCTGCTATCCATATATCTATTATTGTAAGGAGTTTTTACATGGCCTTTTGCAATGCTTCCACCCTGATTGATGAGTGAACAATAAAGGAGGTTGGTGTTTATGGTCATAGGCATGTGTATTTGTTAATTGGTTCATGGGTGTAGCATTTTTAATGGCAGTGTTTTGCAAATGGCAAACAAGTGAATCTATCAGATTTCTGTGTCTTACTTGGAGTGCAGTGTCTTTCAAAAGGTGCCAAGATGAATTGCAAATTGGGCGCAGAGCTGAAAATGGGTTGAGGGTTCTGGAGATTTGAGATAAGGTTTTGCTCTTTTTGTTGTGTCTCATCAAAAATGTTAGTCGTGTCAAGTTTCTTGTTTGTGTCATCATGCCCCAGGTCTATGGTTGGTCATGTTTTATGTTTTGTTTAGTCATTTTTATCTTATCTCCCACTTCCTGTTTTATTTTGGTACTCACCTTCTGCGTCTCGTTCCAGGTCTCTTGACTCCCTGTCACTGCCCTCGTCAGCCCCGCCCCTGATTGTTTCCACCTGTTCCCTGTTACCTCATGTTTAAATAGTCCTGTCTCCCCCTGTCTTGTGCCAGTTCGTCTTGTCCTGTCTGTGGATCAGTAACCAGCGTACCAGCATTGTGTTTATTAATCCTTCATGTGAGCGTCTTGAGTTCTTGTTTTTGTTGTGCATTTTTTGGAAATAAAGTATTTTTTAATACTTTTACTCTGACTCCTGGGGTCGTGCATTTGAGTCCTACTAGCTTGTGTTTAAAGTTCGTGACACTCTTAGTGTCAGGTTGTGTTGCCTCTAAGGCATTATACCATTTATCTGTAATGTGTAATAATTCATTTATATCCATTGTAGTTAATAATAACAGTAAAAAGGTTATTAAGATTATTTTATTTTGATAGTTGAGTTACTCATGACATCATTCCTGATAACGGGCCTGTACTACGAACGGAGTTCAACCTACTTAGAACTAACTCAGGGTTTCCGCGGTAACCCGGGGTTGACTAAACCTGGACATCTTGATTGGTCTTAAACGGTACTACGACGCTGATTATGAAGTTGATCAGCTGAACCTGTGTTCACTCAACCAGAGTTACTGCGCGTTCACATAAAAGGGGTGGTACCAGCGCAAAAAAACACTCTCGATCATGGCGGGCTCTCCCTATTTCACAGAAGAGGAATGCGAGATCATAATGAGGAGTTATGAAGAGTATAAACCGACCCTGGCTGCTAAATCCAACACCGCGGCAGCAAACAAGGCGCGACTGGGGTGTTGGCAGCAAATTACAGACCGCGTAAATTCGTAAGTAGGCCTATTTCTTTACTTCTATATGTCCGTTAAAATAATCCCAACCTGAATACAGTATGTCAGGACGATGTACAATAACAGTCGGAACGTTACTGTATCGTATGTGCAACCACAAATGAAGCAGGACAACTGAATGTTTAGTCCCCTTCACTAATTCTGTGTATGTCCCTTAAATACTTCCAGAGGTACCAGCAGCGCCAAACGGACCTGGCAGCAGGTGAAGATGAAGTACAAAAACATCATTCAGAATGGTAAGTAAGAATGTGTGTGTGTGTGTGTGTGTGTGTGTGTGTGTGTGTGTGTGTGTGTGTGTGTGTGTGTGTGTGTGTGTGTGTGTGTGTGTGTGTGTGTGTGTGTGTGTGTGTGTGTGTGTGTGTGTGTGTGTGTGTGTCTTGTCAGAGAGAGCTAAATGTGTCTGTCTTTAACAGCCAACAAGAAGAAGGTAGAAATAAGGCGCACAGGAGGAGGGAGGGCACCAGACTCCTTTACTCTTGCTGAAGAGTTGGCCCTAGCCAACAACAGTGGCAGGGTGATGATGGATGGGGTGGCAGGGGTACAGTCTAACCCTGGGGCAGCTGAAATGTCCACCCTCTATGTGCAAGGTAATGTATGGCATTCATCGTTCTTCATGTTAGAGTATTTTGGCTTTCTTCCCCTGAATCATCAGTAACATGTGTCTTCTGTTGCATGCAGTCGAGGGTGGAAACATCACAACCCTGCAGCCACCAGGATGCATTCATCCTCTGACACAGGTAATTCAAATGGATAACATCCATGACATGTAAATTAGGCTATGTCACCCCTAAAGTATGGGTGCAGCGTAAAATTCTGAATCTTTTCAGGATGATGATGATGATGATGATGATGATGATGACGAGACCCTCACAGCCCCCTCCGACACACACATGCAGGTTAAAACACTTTACTGCTACTATATGCCACATTAATGTCCTAGGAGGGTGAGCATCATTTGTCAGTACTGTCTGAATCAAGTGACCTGTGTCATTAATGCAATGTGTGTGTGTGTGTGTGTTAGGAGGACTTGGAGGAGCTTTCCCCTCCTGAAGCCTCCCTCCCAGGGACCTCACAGTCAGACAAAGTACAGTTTCTCCTTCCTTGTTTAATTACTGAATATAATGCATACTAGGCTAATGTGTACAACATGGGGTGGGGGTTGTGTAGGCCACAGTGGACAATGTCCGCAGTTTATACAAGAAAGTGCTGGAGCTAGACCGCACAAAGAAGAGGCTGGAGATCAGAAAGCTGGAATTCGAAATTGAAAAGCTGGAACATGAGAAGAAGGTATTGTCTTATCACTCCATTAATATATAGGCTACCCACACCCTATATGTGTGTCATTGATCTGGCTTTTCGTCACCTTTTCTTCTTGCAGGGAAGAGAGTCATCTAATAAATGAATAATATCAGAGATTGGTGTGACATGTCTTTATTTTTGTGCATTTAATTTGTGGTGTGTACAATTCATTGGAAAAACTGGTTGGTAATGGCATCCCTGACAGCACGGCCTGTTGGATGATCCAGGGTGATTGGATCAGTAATATCAGGGGGTGGGGGAGGATCATGAGGGGGCACTCTTTCCTTCCTTATTGTGGCGACATTCTGAAGAACCACACATGCTGCTATGGTTTGGCAGGCCCTGTCTGGCTTGACCCGAAGGACCTTCAGGCAGGCGAATCGGGCCTTCAATATGCCAAATGTCATTTCGATCCTGGCCCTAGTGACACTGTGTGCATGATTAAATGATCTCTGTTGCCTTGTTTGTGGATCAGGAAATGGTGTGATGAGGAACTTCATGCATGCGTAGCCACGGTCCCCCAGCAGGATTCCATCAAATTGCCCTTAGATGAAATGGAGGAAAAATTAAACAACTGTCACACTGATTTCATGTTCACTATTAAAGCATATTACTTCAGGTAAATCGATATAGGACTTTTACCTTGGTGGAATCTGTCAGACAGTGATGATTCTCTGAATATACGGGAGTCATGGACTGACCCTGGCCACCTTGCATCCAGGCTTGTGATCATATAGTGGTGATCGCATGTCATCTAAGAATATGTGCACAGGTAAGGAACATAACAGGTGAGGCATGCTGTTGCGCATGTAAATGACACCACCCCATGCAGAGGACAGGAAATCATTCTACATGACAACAGGAATTCACAGGTTGACATTACCTATTCCAATGAATCGTGGACTGTACAATGTACGCCTACTGTTAATCTGTTAGTCTTGTGTATTACCTGGACATTGATGGTGTGTTTGGACTTTCTATTCACAAAATCCCGCTCATGCTCTCCCAGGGGTGCACTGATAGGAATGTGCGTACAATCAATGGCTCCAATTACTCTTGGGAAACCTAGATATTTTGTTAGTCAAATCAGTTGCCAGTCACAATTATGAAATGTGCAAATTACCTATTTTTAGATTAGTGGCATATTACCAGCGATTGCATAGAACCCTTCTTTTATCTGACGTGCAGGCAAATGGCCAGGGAATACAACAAATGCATCCACCAGTTTAGTGAGAGCAAGTACCACCTTCCGTATCACCCGGCATACAGTGTTCTTACTCAGGTTTTCAGCATCACCGATGGAATACATATATTGTCCGCTGGCGAAATAGCGCAATGAAAGACATAACATTTGCTCGATTGTGAGGGCCTGACTTCGGCGGGTTACATTAGAGACGTCCGCCTCGAGCAGCTGGCATAGGTAACGAATTCCCTCAGCTGAGAATCTATATCTTTCATGGAGAACATCGTCCGGGTACGCCAGCGGATTCTGGCGGTCTCTAAATACCCTCGCCCTCCGAAGAGAGCCCCTCACAATCTGCGCGCCTATATCGTACGGATCGTCCAGGTATGCTGGCATTGTCTTTAGGGGACATGTCGGTGGAGGAGTGGTGTCTAAATAGGGTGTGGTTAATCGGAAACCTAGGGTTAACCAAGAACTAAAACTGGGAAGACCAGTTTTGGGATCCTACGTATATTGCCATGGCAGCATACCTCGGTTTTAACATATCCAACTTTCGTAGTATGGGTTAACCAGCAACATACGCTGCACGTGACCAAGTTACTCTCGAAGTTACCCCGGTAAGCCAGAAAACCAGCTTCGTAGTACAGGCCCCTGGTCGCCTGTGTACTCGCAACTTCCTGTTTATGTTCCCTGCTTGTGTGGACTGAGAGTGAGGCACACATGCTAGGTGTGTTCTGAAGCCATCCGAAGCCATCCACTAAGAAATATTGTACAGGCAACGCCGTAAGTACACAGAACATGTGTTAAATTTTAGTAATTCATATTTTGGGTTGTTTAAAATGTAATATCTGTTGCTTGTTTGCAGTTTTCACCAAATGTCATGAAGACTTCAGAGTAAAAGGTCAACTCCACTACGACTCATGTTTTCATTGGACACGGTTTAACTTGGTGTTGAATCAGAGTTGTTACACTCTGAGTGAGAACACTACAGTGAAAAGGCGGCACTCGATGTTTCATAGTGTCCGAGACATAGGCGCCGATTTATGTTTCTGCCGGTGGGTGCTCTAAAAAGTTTAAAGCCCGACCCTCGACGCCCAAGATAAACCTTATGCAAAAAACATAGCCTACGTGACTTTTTGCCCTATGGATTTGGAAAAAGTAGTCAAACGCATGGATTTCAGCGCCATGTATTCTTCTGTAGCCTAACAATATAAATGGGTAAAACACCATAAGAGCTCTCTTACGGGTCCATTAAACCATACAATTTGTTAACTTTGTGCATGTGCATCCATCCGTAACCAGATCTGAAGTCGTAATGACAAGTTCACGTTCCCACGGTGACATAAACACATTTTCGATACCTTTATCAAAATAAAAGTCTTTTGCATCTAAGACGGAAGGTGGCATAAGCCTCTATGAATTATTCAAATAATAAATGATCATTTAGGCACATATCAAATTAGGCACAAATGAATGTAAATAATACTACTTCCATAGGGTTATTTAGGCTACAGGTTGTTTATGTCAAACAATGTCAGAGTAGGTCTGAAAAGCCAGGTTTAATTTTGGCCGGTAAAAATATGATGGTAATATGCTGGTAATTATTTTCATCTACCAGTCATGTTGGCTGGTAAGCCAAAAAGTTAATGTCGAGCCCTGGATGCAGAGTTTGAGGATTCAAACGCACGAGGGGGTGAGTGCAATCAATAATCTTTACTGAAAAGGTTCGGTAAACAGGTAGGCAGTTCAAAAACAAATAAAACAATATCCAGTATGGGAAAGGCAGTAGAGGAGTCCGATGGTCACAGTCACAGTCCAGGTTCGATGCACGGCAGGCAGGTCAGATATAGAAGTACCGGCGAGGAAGAGGCAAAAGAGTCGTCGTTGAGGCAGGCAGGATGGTTCGATGCACAGGTAGATGATCTGAAGTAATAATCAATTCCACCAAGATGATTTAGTAAAACGACTCGCATTAACTAAGGCCAAGTGCACAATCCAACGCAAATTCCACACCACCGTGGCTGTGAGACACGTACGCCGCCAGCCAAACAAGTTATAATCGGCCATCTAATGCTGTTGTTACACACACAAAGCATACAGGTCCACGCAGTAAAATGCAGTCAATTAACCATCAACACATAGGCCCACACAGCTACTAAATATCAAAATTGGATTTGTTTTCACTCACCATTGACGCTACTTCTTTATGAGGAAAGTGACACTCCTCGCAGCAGTGCGCTTGATGAATTCGTCTGCGATTACATCCAGATTCCTATTTCTTGATACATCCTTGTGAGTGTTCAATACAGCAATATGGGTCAGTCTTGCTTGCCCCATCGTGGACCTCAAATAAGTTTTAAGTCGCCGCAGGCCTGAAAATGACCTCTCTGAACTGCAGGATGTTACTGGGACAGTCAGTGCGAGTTTCACTAGTTTGGTCATCTCTGGCAACATGATTCTCAGGTGCTCTCCCTGATTGCCTTTTAGGAAGTCCACTACATCTTGAAAAGAAGCTAGGCGAACTCCTCGTTGCTTTGCTAAGTCAATGCACATATCACGATGCAGCCTGAGCCTTTTCTCATCCAAATCATCCCTATAGAACTCCATGATGCTTTTGCAGTCACCCTTCCCGATCAGAAAATCCTCAACATCTTGCATGCGTTCGAATACAGAAGGACTAAACCTGCAGTCCAGGCATGTTGACGCTGTATCCATGATCTCAAAGAATTGCTGTCGGTACATTGTTTCTGGTGTTTGAAAGCAGTGCGGCAAACCTCCATCTTCCAGTCGGCGGGGTATTTTTCTTGGCCTTGGCACAGCTGGGCTCTCCAAATTCAAGTCATGTGCTGCTGCAGTTGTGTTTTCCCAAAATCCTTGGAATCCTTCTTCACGAAGACACTTTATGTCTTCTCTGAGCGTGTCAACCATCTGCCTAGCTTTCTGTAGGTGCAAACTCCTCTTTTGGAGTGCAGCATTGACTGTTTCCATGTGAGAGAAGAATTTCAGCATGAGTTTCAAAGAGAAAAAAGTGCTAAATTTCTGCAGGTGCAAAAGAAAACCGTAGGCTTTACCTCCTGCGTCACCTTTTTCGTTCAGAGACAGGTCCTCCAGAAATTCCAGTAGCGCGCTGTAGTTGGAAGCAATGGCTTGTAACGAGGCCGTTGTCATGGTCCAGCGCGTCGGGCATAACGGTTTCAAAGATGATGCGTCTTTGCCTTGAAACTCTTGGAACCAGGTGAGTCGCTTTGGGGAATTTCTGATGAGTGTTACCATGTCACGAATAAGTACCATGAAGTTCCGACATGGTGGAATGTTTTGGGCGACATCATGCACAACCAAATTCATAACATGAGCAGTGCAATGGATGTACTGTGCTCGGGGCTCCAGCTCCCGCATGCGAGCCTTTAGACCTGTTCTAATGCCAGACACATTTGACGCACCGTCATAGCATTGTCCTCTGCATTTACTGACTGGCAGTGAGAATCTAACCAAAACGTCTTTTAAAAGCTGAAAAAGGGTTTCTGCTGTCGTTTTTGATGTCTGATAAAATCCAAGAAAAAGTTCCTCTGGTTCCAGATCTTCAGTCACAAAACGGAAGCAGATAGACACTAGGGCTGTAGCGATACACTAATCTCACGATACGATACGATACACGATATTCAGCTCACAATACGATATATATGACGATATTCAGCCAACGATACGATTCGATACGATTCGATATAATTCGATACACTAACATCATTTTCTGAAAGATTTTAAAGGGACAGTGTGATTTTGGTGACATCTTTGGTGAGTGTTCCATTGACTTGGATTGAATTAATTCAACTGAAAGCATCAATTACACAATATATGGCTCTGACTAGACAGAGAGTCTACAGCTTGCAAATGCTGGACAAAATGAATCAAAATATGTGGTGAGAAAATTTGTTTCATTTATTGAAACAGTGCAAACTGTAGCTTACAAGCCTTTGAAACATAAGTACATAAAGTGCAGTATCACAATGGACAATGGAGAATTAAAAGGTGCAGCAGGTGGCCGCAGCTTCTTGAGTTCCTCAGTTAGCATTACCTTGTCCGGGTGGTGAAGTTGTAGGTGGGTTCGTAGGTTAGTGGTATTTCCAGAGTATTTCACGTTTGTGTGACACAGCTTGCAAACCGCAATAGTTTTATCTAAATTGTCACTTTCCTTCTTCTTTTTAAACCCGAAGTGCTCCCACACATCTGCTTTTAAGCGCGGAGGTGCTGGGTTAATGTCCGCCGCCATTCTCCTGAACCGCTTCGCACTCACCGCGAGAAGAAGACACACTAGATCTGTGTATCTAGAAATGCTCTACAGCGACACTAGCGGCTGGCAGACGTAATGGGCAGCGAGCAGAGTGCCACGCGGATCACGGGGGATTTGAATGGGACTTAATGTATCGATACTCGCGGCTGAAATATCGATACTTTCTCGGGAAACAAAATATAGATATATATCGCAGGATCGATTAAATTGCACAGCCCTAATAGACACCTGCTCTTTGACCGTAATATCGGCGGTCTCATCCATAATCACAGAGAAAAACTCAGCAGACTTAATTTCTCCAATTAGCGTTCTCATCACATCATGGGCCATAATTTCAGTCATCTCGTTGAGGATGTCATGAGATAGCCACTTGCTCTCCTTCCGAGCCAGCCATGACTGTAACTCCGGGATATCTTCTGCACGTAAGTTTAGCAACTGTATCAAATTGGAAGCCTGGTCTGTTTTTCCTCGAATGGCCAATCCCTGACACGAGAGATATTGAATAGACGATAGGACAGCCAACAAAGCTATTCTGGCATCAGACATCTGCTTTAGTTTTCCAGCAGAAATAGAAGCGGCAACATTAACACCTGCATTAGCAGCAGCAACAATGCTAGCAGCAATGCGATGCAAATTTGACTTTTCATGAGATCTGAATCGTTCCAGTGCTTTAGACCAGCTGGAAAAGCCATCCTGTACAAAACCTTTGAACGATTCTTGATCGTGTGTTGTTGATGGAAGCGGAGCATTCATTTTTTTAGCAGTTGTGCAAACTTCACAAAATACCTTGTCTTTGGTGGTGGCATATGCTATCCACGGGAATTTCGTCTTCCAACTAGCCTGAAATGACCGTCCTTTTTTCCGCACACCTTCACTGCTTTGGTTATCTTCGTTAGGCCTACCGTTAGTTGACTGGGCACTTGTGGAAGTTTGAGCATCGCTTGATGTTTTTTTGGGGGGTTTTATCAGAAATCTCTCCATTTCGTAAGCCAGCTGCGCTCTACATTGGCGGTTAAACGGTTTAAATCTTCGTGTGTGCTCGGCAATCTCCGTGTGTGCGGTTAAATCTCCGTGGGTGCTCGGCAATCTCCGTGGGTGCTCGGGCCCCGAAGCACCCACGGTATCGGCGCCTATGGTCCGAGATGGCAGCTAGCAACAAGTCAAGAGCAGCAAGTGCTAAGAGCAACATGACATCATCGTCATCATCAAGCGCAGCTCGTGCCAGAGCTAAAGCAGAAGCTGCTAAGGTAAGCACTTCATATGCTGGCCAGGAGGCTAAATTAAAACTGGAAAAGGCTGCTAAAAAAGCAGAAAGGAAAACAAAAGAGGCTCAAAATAAGTTAGAAGCAGCTAGAATTGATACAGAGTTGGAAATGCTAACGCTACAGCGTGAAGCAGATGCAGCCGTCGCGGAAGCACAAGTGTTGGAGGATGTGCGAGAAACACACGCTATATTGGAAAATAGAAAGTCAGAGGAAAGGTTTAGACAGCAACGCACCAGTGATTATGTTCAATCTCAATTTGATCAGGATCAGCCTACCTCTCCATTAGCACCGGTCCCACCTATAAAACTGCCAGACCAAACTGAATCATGGGACAGTTTCAGGACATAGTACCCACCTGCAAGCATAACAGAACTTCAACCTACCAATAATAAGACCAAGCGTGAAAAAGGAGATGAAACACACTTACCTGCACCAAACCTGTCTGAACTAAACAAAGTTGAGTCAAAGACTGACATTTAAAGGATAAACCCTCCAACACGTACGTGCTCGGACACACCCCCCCCCACATAGGTCTCCAGCCAGCACGCCTCTCCCTTCAGACCCTTTGGCACAGTATTTGGCACGACGAGATCTTGTTATGTCTGGTCTGTACCAATATGATGATAAGCCGGAGAATTTCCGCGCATGGGAGTCCTCATTCACCAATGCAGTGGCTGAAGTCCAACTCACAGCAACACAAGAACTAGACCTCATGACCAAGTGGTTAGGGAAAGAGTCTGGTGAACAGGTGAGAAGCATACGCTCAGTGCATGTCAACAATGCCAATCTAGCTCTACGTAAAGCATGGGAGAGGCTGCGTGACTGCTATGCCGCCCCTGAAATAATAGAACAGTCACTGTTCCAGAGGCTAGACAGCTTTCCAAGGATTTCAGCCAAAGATCACACCAAATTACGTGAACTTGGAGATTTGCTCATGGAGATACAAGGCGCCAAGGAGGATGATATCTCACTGGGCTGTCGTATCTAGATACCTCCCGAGGTATTGGACCAATTGTGGACAAGCTTCCATATGGACTTCAAGATAAGTGGGTGTCATCTGGGTCATGGTACAAAGAAGAGAACAATGGTCGTTTCCCTCCCTTCTTTTACTTTTGTGACTTTGTGTGTTACGAGGCAAAGAAGCGAAATGACCCCAGCTTTATTCATCAAAGCAGCGGCACAAACCCCACAAAACCAGAACGTCTACCTGTGAAGAGTTTTAACACCAACAAATCTATCACAGTTCACAAAACAGATGTCTCGACAATCAGTAATGACCCTAACAAGAACTGCCCACTGCACGATAAACCACATCCACTTAAAAAATGCAGGATATTCAGAAACAAATCCATCGTCGACAGAACGGCTTTTCTAAAACAGAAAGGAATATGCTTCAAGTATTGTTCTTCAACTTCCCATGTAGCCAGGGCTCGCAATTAACGATGTCCCGATGTCCCGTGGACCATAAAAATTCCTACTGGGACACAAATATATTTTGTCTGGGACTATTTCGGGACAGTGAAAAAAAATTCAAAGTAAACTTTGAAATTGGTGTTATTTGCAAAGTCATTAAATATGAGTATCTTTTTAGGTTTGAATAATTTAATAAAAACGTGTGAACGGCGAAACTATAGAAGGTTGACGTTCTCGCGGCACCTCACGAGGGCTGTCAACAGGGGCGTGGCCACGTGGTGGCCAGGGGGGGCCACGGCCACCATTGGTCAGAGTATGGCCACCCTGCCGGCCCCCCCAACCTCACGGCACGAAAAAAAAAAAAAAAATACAACAAACCCTCATGAACAGAAATGGTATAAAGCTGAAATAAATGCATTAGTATTTTTTTTTTATCAAGTCGTTTTATATTGTCATTCGTCACTTCTGCTACAAGCCCCATATTCGCAACATGTTGGGCCACGCCCCCTCCAACGTGCCTGCATTCTGACAGCGCTTCAGTGGAGAGACTAGCACTGGAGACGAACGCGCTGGATATACCACTGTAACTAACAGGTGAGTAAGTTGGTGATACTTGAAAGGATCATTGAAATGATAAGATCATTTAGTTATCTTCACACTCAATTAAATGTGTAATGATGTCTCGACATTAAGGATTTGTGGCAGAGTGAGTTGAGTAAGGCTGCTGTTGTTATTTTTGCAAACTTGTAAAATGATCTATGGCTAGCGAGCTATCGCTAGCTAGTTAGCTTAAGTCCATTCCCAGGTGTCACTAAGTCATAGATAACGCACTGTCGCTAGTTTACACTTGAAATGGAATAAAAGCAATCTAAAGTTAATGTTGTGTAAAACTTTTCTTTAAAAAGGACACAATGAAAAGGATAAGTGCCTCAGGGGGAGACAGAAAAATCAGCGCTTTTTTTGCCAGCACCAGAGACCAGCAAGCTAGCACGACAGAGAATGTTGCAGACA
Organism: Eleginops maclovinus; assembly: GCF_036324505.1. NCBI lineage: Eukaryota > Metazoa > Chordata > Actinopteri > Perciformes > Eleginopidae > Eleginops > Eleginops maclovinus. The sequence continues at coordinate 5,068,122 of NC_086361.1, read as the reverse complement.
GAGAAAGGGAAACAGAAGGAGCTAGTTGCGAAAGCATGACAAGTACAGAAAGGGAAGCAAGTGGCAGTGAATATTCAGCAGACAAGTTGACAGAGACAGAGCAGGAGGAGGAGACTGATACTAGGAGAAGAGAATTTAATTACAAAGTCTGCCCTCCAGGTGAGTGGTTATCAGTAGCTGAATAATGGGACATGTTCGGTCGGGTTATGGCAAACAACAATAATTTAAAGGCTGGCCATATAATAAACATGTATTTATTAAATCTGTAAAATGTTAATGATTGCATGTTTAGTCTTAAAAAACAACTAAAGAACAACATGTAATTGGAAGTGGATAGCATTTATGTTAAAAGCTGATATTAATGGGATTCTTTGGTGTTTTACAGACATTTCCAAGTCCAGGGGTGAAGCTCCAGCTCAACCTAAAGTTAATTTCCCCAAGACACTCCAGGGAGACAGAAGCAGGAGCTTCAAGGGTGAGTGGTATGAAGTTCACCCCTGGTTGGAGTACTCAATATGTGAAGACTCCACCTTTTGCTTTGCCTGCAGGCATTTCAGCTTACCTGGCCATGAGTCTACGTTTAATTCAGGTTCCGGTTTCAAAAACTGGAAGAAAGCTACCTATACAGACGGAGGGTATGCTGCACATAGTAGATCTGAGCATCACAAGAATGCCATGCTAGCATGGAAAGAATACCAAATTGCAGAAAAAAATCAGGGATCTCTAATGGGGCAATTAAATAAAGAGTACAACAAAACTGTTGAAGAGAACAGGGGGTACATCAAAACTCTTGCTGAAGTGGTTCTTCATTGTGCAACCGAGAACATTGCTCTGCGAGGGCATCGTGAATCTGAGGCCTCAAGCAGGAAAGGGAACTTTTTGGGTATGTTGAATATCATAGCAAACCATGACGACAAGATTTTGAAAAAGATGGATGGTCCCAGGAATGCTAAATATACAAGTCCTGACATACAAAATGAGATTTTGTCATGCTTAGCAGAGATGGTGCGCACATCAATAATCAAAGAAGTCAAGGAAAGTGGTGCTTTTAGCATACTTGTGGATGAGACTAAAGACAAAAAAAAAATGGAACAAATGTCTTTTGTTTTGAGATACTATTACAATGGTGAAATCCTTGAAAGTTTTCTGGAATTCGAGGTAGCAGAGAAGCTAGATGCGGAGAGCTTGACAATAAAAATAATTCACCTCTTGTCCAAATATGGTCTAGAATATAAGACTAACCTTGTTGGGCAGTCTTATGACGGGGCTGCAGTCATGAGTGGCAAGCACAGTGGTGTGCAGGCCCGAATTAAGGAAGTAGCGAAGCTGGCTTTCTACGTTCACTGTAATGCGCATTGCCTTAATCTGGTGCTGGTGGACACTGTGAGAGGGATCCCAGAGGCTGATTGCTTCTTTTCCTTATTAAAACAGCTGTACGTCTACATGTCTGGATCGGCAGTGCATCCCAAATGGTTACAGGTGCAACAGGAGATGTATGCAGGTGCACCCAGAGAGTTGCAAATGTTGAGTGACACACGGTGGGCCTCCAGATATTATGCTTGCCGTAATTTGTGGGATAGGTTGCCAGCAGTTGTGAAAGTTCTTGAGGAACTGGGTGATGAGAACAGTGGCGAGAGGTCAGTAGGTGCCAGAGGCCTTTTGCCTCAGATTGATTTCCAGTTCATTGTGTTTCTTGCCATATTTAAGAAACTTCTGGGAGATGCAAAATTACTGTCAGACATGCTCCAGTCTTCCTCTCTTGATTTGGCCAAAGCAGTGGATCTTGTGGAGGCACTTATTAGTACTTTTGAATCTTACAGGAGTGAGCAGCAGGTGTTTGGTGATTTGTGGGACACTGTTTTGGAGCTTGCAAAGCAATGTGATGTCTCTGTAGACACTGCTCCAAAACGTAAGAGAACACTAAGTTCAAAGCTACAGGGATACCATGTTCTGTCTACTGTGGGCAGACAAGAAACAGGCGATGGCAAAGATTATTACAGGACAGGAATCTTTAATCTGGTATTGGACCGGATGCTCATTGAGCTCAGGAACAGATTCTCCAATCAGAATTGTGACATAATGCGTGGAATACAAGCTTTAAATCCAAGTAGCAGAAGCTTCTGTGACAAAGATAGCCTTTTTGCATTTGCCAAATTGTATGGGTGTGACCTTGTGGACCTTGAGCATGAGCTCTACCAAATTAAAAGAGTTTTAGATCGTAAGATAAAGCAAGGGATGCAGAGACCACCTACAATTGTAGAGCTGGCAGCTTTTATTGAACCATACCAGGATGTCTTTGATGTTTTCTCCAGGCTTTGTAAAATTGCATTGGCAATACCTGTCAGCACAGCTGCTTGTGAACGCAGTTTTTCCTGCTTGAAGCTTGTCAAAACACACCTGAGAACTACAATGGGAGAGGATAGGCTGAGTGATCTAGGGGTGTTGAGCATAGAACACAGGAGGGCAGCGTCTTTAAATTTAGATGAGTTTGTTGATCGATTTGCTAGAAATCATCACAACCGAAGAATACAGCTGCTGTAAACTAACAGCTAAGTAACCAGCATCTGTCTGTTATACCTGCCAATTCTGCATCATTAACAGCCCCAACATTCTTTTGTTTTTCCTAAAGTGTATTATGTGACATGGGTATTGCAATTTTAGTACATGTCTGTTCTATTTAGACTTATCTGGTCAGCTTCCCAGACAGACACTCTCAGATATGTTCTCAAGAATTACAAAAAAGACAATTGTCAAATTATTTACATGGATCTACCTACACTCACTCACTCACTCACTCACTCACTCACTCACTCACTCACTCACTCACTCACTCACTCACTCACTCACTCACTCACACACACACACACACACACACACACACACACACACACACACACACACACACACACACACACACACACACTGTTTGTAGTGAAACAGTTCAATGTACATGTTCTCACACACACACACACACACACACACACACACACACACACACACACACACACACACACACACACACACACACACACACACAATTCAATGTACATTTTACACATTGTTGATATTTGTTTTTCTTTATGTTTTATGGGACATGTGTGTGTGTGACGTTTATTTTTTACTCTTTATATATACATATGTTTATTATCGCAAATAAAATGAATATTGCACTTAAAAGGCTACAGTTTACTTTAATAAATGATCGCCTAAAATGACAATTCATATCGTGTCTTTCTGTCATTTGCACTAAAAGCTTCCCCTTCTCATGTTAAAGTCCTGAACCCCCTCACATAATCATGACACATCGCACTCGCACATTATCTAAGCACCCATTCCAATAACATGGGATTATCAGTAACAGTAAGACATCATTAGTGTCCATAAGAAGGTTCAATCCATTGTTTATGGCTAGATGAGCTGTTAGAAAAACTGCTGCTCTGAGTGATGCAGTGCGTGAGTTTTAAAATAGTAGTTTTTGACAATCAAGTGCCACCCCAAATAAAAGACTGGCCAGAGCTGGCCCCCCCAGAAATAATGTCCTGGCTACGCCCCTGGCTGTCAAATCATAGCATGCATTCTACTTCATCCACTCTGCCGCTGACTGCTGCTAGCTAGATTCGCGCCACTGCAACGTTCATAGAGCGAGAGAATACACCGTCATCAACCACAGTTAAAAAAAAAAAGAAAGAAATGCTGAGGTGGTTGAATAAAAAGCCCCCTGATGCAAGCCCCGATACTGCTGACTCCCGAAACGAAGACATCCCAAGTCCTGGTCATGATTCATCGTCTTCCACTGTGGTAAGTTAGTTGTCTTAAGTGTCAATGTTAGCTACGCTAGCTAGTGCTCAGCAATAGCTAACGCTAGCTACTGAAGTGTGCCTTACAATGCATATAAACGTCCTAAAATGCGGTCTCATGTTCTTTTGAAGTTTGTGAAAATGATGTGAAATACAGTTGACCAGAATAAGAGGTGTAGCCTATCATTTTTGTATTTTCTTTGTCAGCCAGTCAGTGACTAGGCTAAAATCTTTAGCTGCAAAAACGTAAGGCATTTAGCTAATCATTCTTTTTTTAGTCCATGAGCCATGAGGGTTTTTTTGGTCAAGAACGTCAGTCAGATTGGATTGAGGATTAGAAAGGAGGTCGCAAGGTAATTTTAGTTTGTCAATCAACTTTGGTATGAGAATAATGTGTCATGTTAAGAGAGAGTAATGTTCCAGTTGTTTTTGTGCCTAGCTAATCTCCCAGTAGATTTTGCCCGCAAAAGCAAGGCTACAATGTGCATTAGTGATGGCACGTTCGCGAACAGGCAGTTCGATCGAACGTGTCTTTAACAAGAACAAACTGACCTGACCATTGTGCATGTCGGCATTTTTTGGGTTCAGGGCTCCCCCAACAGGCGGAAAAAAATACGTGTATATCTGTTGAAACCAAAGACTAAAATAATGCTGTAGAAAAATATCAAAATGACTGAGGTTATAATGCTCATACAAATGTTGCATTTCACCACTTTTGTAATAACATTTCTTCTACAATTGATAATGTTTTTGTCTTCTATATCTATATTAAAACAAAACAGGGGTCTGGTTCAAAGACATCATCGGGGCTTTAAGACAAAGTTTTATACAGCATTGTACCCTACTATGTTATGTAATGTTATATCAGATTATTATAACATGAACATGTGTTTTGTCTTAACTAAATTCAGGAGCTGCAAGTGCCCAAGGACAGAGGAGGCTATGAGGCAAAGAGGAAGAGGAAGCGGCTTCCTGAATGGAGGCTACAATACCCCTTTGCCGAGTTTGATCCAGCTGCCAAAATGATGTACTGCTCAACATGCAGATCCTTCCCAGCAAAGGCCAAAGACAGTTCTTTGTTCATCGGTGTAAGTGGCGACAGTGTACGTATGAGAACACTAAAAATGCACGTCCTTACATCTGCTCACAATGATTGTGAGAAGGCTCTCAGAGTACGGGAGAATCCTGAGAACGCACCTCTGCCAAACTCTTCTAAGAATGGATCAGGGTTAAGGATAAATTAATCAAGCTATTTAACATAGCATACTATGCTGCAAAGGAGGAGGAACCCTTTACAAAATTTCCCAAATTAGTGAATCTGCATTTCAAAAATGGCCTTAACTTGGGTATAACATACAAAAATGACCACGCTTGCCAGACATTCATAGACAACATAGCTAAAACCATGAACAAGTCTTTGGAAGAGAAGATAAAGGCTGCAAGATTTTTTTCTATAATGTCTGACTCTTCTGTTGACCGATCAGTGCAGGACCAGGAGATAATTTATGTCACCTATATTGAAAATGGTCTACCTGTCAACGTCATGTTGACTATGGTGACATTGCAGCATGCTAACAACCAGGGCATCCTAGACGCCATAATGTCTGGACTTCACCAAGCTGGGCTTTCAGAAGATGACCTAAACGCAAAGTTGGTTGGGTTCGGATGTGATGGGGCCTCTGTGATGATCGGGCATAGAAATGGAGTGTCTGCCAGGCTGAAAGAGATGTTTGGATCGCTGGTGACCATCTGGTGTGTGGCTCATCGTCTTGAGCTGGCCGCATTAGACAGCATGAAATCTTTTCCAGCTCTCACAGAACTGAAGCAAATTATCAACGGAATCTACAAACACTACCATACATCAGCCAAAGCTAGCCGTGAGCTCAAGACTGTGGCAGAAGCCCTCAACATACATCTGGTCAAACCAGGGACTATCGATGGTACACGGTGGCTTCCGCACACACTCCATAGTTTGTCAGCCCTTATCAGGAACTACCAAGCCATCCTTTTCCATTTGGAGAGCCACGCAAGTGACATGGATGATAGAGAAGCAAGTGACCTCATGAAGGGGCGGGCCAGCCACACTGTGAAAGGACTTAAGCAATTCAAGACAGTCATTTTTGTTCATCTTCTTCTTGACATTCTCAGTGAGCTGAAAGACCTAAGCCTTCTCTTTCAGAGGGATGGGCTGACACTACAGATGGTGTCAGATGGACTGCAGAAGACGACTCTGGCTCTTGTAGCCATGAAGGTAAACAAAATAGTTGGTAAATAAACTCCCTAGAGAGAATTTTGTATGCTACAGTGTATGTTTAGTGATTGTGACAATGAAATACTTTTTCTTTTTATCGTGTATTTCAGACAGTCCCAGGCCAGCATCTGAAGCAGTTCCTGGATGAAGTGGGGCCCTTTCCTGGAAACATGTACTCTGGTGTACAGCTCAACAGGAAACAAGTGGATGATGACAACCTCCACAAAGTGAAAGAAAAACTTATCAATGGCTTCTGTGACTACGTCACCACACGGTTTGGCAACCTTGATGATGGTGTCTTTAAAGCTGCTGCCACCATGTTTGACCTTAGCAACTGGCCAGAGGACATCACTGACCTGGCTACCTTTGGCCTGGCTGATCTTGAGACTTTTGTCTCTCACTTTAAGGGAGTTCTTGAAGCATGTGAGGACTTCAGATCAATTCAAGAAGCGAAACAGGAGTGGCTTGACCTAAAGGTACTAGTGCATCGACACTTCAGGCCAGAGGTGGGACCAAGTCACTGTTTGGCAAGTCCCAAGTAAGTCCGAAGTCTCAGCAGTCAAGTCCAAGTCAAGTCCCAAGTAAAGACAGAGAAGGGCAAGTCGAGTCCAAGTCCAAGTAACACCAAAGCCAAGTCGAGTCCAAGTCCCAAGCTTCTTCGAGTCCTGAACAAGTCATCATGTACTCTTCACTTAATAATGCCATTATCAGACTAACGATCACACAATTTCAACATATCAACCTAATCTTCAGTATTTTTTTATACATACAGATTAAACTATGCATATATTTTATATATCTGTATATACGCATGCGCCCAAAGACCTTCAAAGTATTGTGTGTGAATGGTGGGTTAGAAATGTATGAGCACGGAAGGCACCACTGTCATCCTAAAGTTGGTAAAGCGCCTTGACTAGTGAGGCATGGACTGTGTGGATGCATGTAACTGGCATTGATGCTTCAGTGGATGCCAGTTACAGTAGGTCAACATTTTGCTTAAATCACAAAGAAACCTAATATTTCAATAAAACAATGTTTAATCTGCATAACAATTAAGCAGCATGACTACACACAATGAAAGGTGCTGGGGGTAGGCGCTTGAGAGACAGACAGACAGAGAGAGAGACAGAGTACACCTCCCTAATCTTAGTTATTTGTGTACATACCTGCAAACTCAGAAGGGCTGAAAAAGGTGACAAACTAAACCGTTGTAGGGGGGTCTGGGGGCATCCCCCCCCAGCCTTTGTACACGTTGCCTAGCAACGTCGCACATGCGCATTATATCCTGCTCCGCTCCGAGTTATAGTAGTAGGCTATTCATGGGAAACGCATGAACAGCACGTTAAGATCTCGGCCAAGTCGTAATTAAAAGCAGTTCTTCATTATTTAAGTTAAGCGGCGGTAACGCCAGTGTTAAACACGGTGTTAAACACGCACATGCCGGTTGGTGTGCGTACGTTACTGAGTGTTTATCGGTCCACGGCCGTAATGAACGTGTCGCATTGGTCCATATGTAATGCGCACGTTCTGTTGTTTCCATTGGCATAGAGCTATTGAACATTAATTTTAACAAAGGATACGGATAACATATCGCCCACGGCAGTTTTGTCATTGTATGTATAGCCTATATTTGTATTACACTATCATCATTCAACATGTAGAATGAAGGTGTTATCTATAGAGTCGATTTACATAGATAATTCACAACCATGAACCTAATCTGGATCTTAAACCTGCCAATTGCCAACAATTGTTACTACATATAAAATATGTTTTCGTTTTTAGATCGCGTGTTTCAAAGGCATCTGCGTCTTGTGTACATAACACAGCGCAATATGAATGCTGTCATTTCCAACAGTGAAGCGTTATATGTGCTTACTGTAAACAAACTCTACACACGGTCGCCAGCGTTTGTAGATTTTGTTCGTAACTCCAAACTTTTCGTAGCTACTAAAAAGTTGATGAATGCGAAACCGAAATAATTGATCCGAACGGATCACGGATCATCCGTTGCACCACTACCAGCTACTCACTAAACCACACGGATGTGTATTTGTTCATTACGTGTTCGTTTTCATCCCTCTCATATCTGACCACAATGACATAGCCGCCAGTAATATCAGGTAACAGGATGGATGCTGTGGAGATCAGCCTTCACAAACGTCTTCTTTTCACATTGAACGAGGTGACGTAGAACTGGTCTAGCTAGGCTAACTTTAACACAATTCACTGAGGTTAGCTAGCAACCTAACAAGCTGACCAGCTGAAGCATGTTAATACACTTTATTTGGCTAAAATAATTTTACTTCAGCAACGTTAAAATGATACAGCATACAATGTTTTTGCCAGATTAGCTGCAACTAGACCTACCTCAAAACTTGTATCTGTAACGTATCCCAAAAATTGTCCAGAAGAACCACTCGCTGACGACTGAGCACTCCACTCCAAGAGGGACCGATGGGTAAAAAGACGCGCGCTGTGGTTTATCTTGCTTATGATTGGTCGGTGGTCGTGGGACGCAAGTCATTTGAACAAAGATTTTATTTATTGTGAAGATAGCAAACTTGTTTCTTGCTCATTATACAGTCGGTTATACAGTCTATGGTTGGTCGGTCAGTCGTCGGTCAGCCCCCCCCCCCCCCCCTAAAAAAAAAACTCTTCGGATCTACACGATTCACGTCAATGACATATTTTGAGTTGAAAACGGCGAATTTCGCCGAAAGGTGACTAGTTTGCAGGTATGTGTGTACTGTATGTGAGTGTGTTCGTGTATTTATGTACTGTGTGTGTGTGTGTGTGTGTGTGTGTGTGTGTGTGTGTGTGTGTGTGTGTGTGTGTGTGTGTGTGTGTGTGTGTGTGTGAAAATAAGAAGATGTCTGATGAACTTAAGATGAATAGCATTTGTAAAGTCAACTTTGACAACAGTGTGTTCAACATCTGTGCAGAACTACAACATCTGTGCAACAGAAATCAGTACAGTTGAGAAAAAAATACGGGTACAGTCATCAGGAACATTTATTTTTCTCTGGTTGTGCCTCCAAATGTAAGGGTGTGTGAGAGAGAGAGAGAGAGAGAGAGAGAGAGAGAGAGAGAGAGAGAGAGACGCAGACCAGACGGACAGCTCTCGACTAGGCTTCCCTTCCGTGGCACAATTGCATGTTTTCCGTAGATGAAATCGTGAATATTAATGAAGGGAAACCCGGGGATTATCCAATCACGCTGGTTAGGTCCCTGATCCAATCCAAAAAGGCCAAAATCCACCACATGATTGCATTGCTCGCACTTGCCTGCCGGCTCTCTCACTTTGCGGTCTTTGGGGCTTCGCAGGTTCGCATTGCAGGGAAGGATGTCCATGATCAGGAAATTTAGCTTTTGACTCGAGGCATGTCAAGTCATTACAAGTAAAAGAGGCAAAGTCTGAGTCAAGTCTCGAGTTAATAGTATTCAAGTCCAAGTCGAGTCGTAAGTCATGCCGAATTTGATCAAGTCAAGTCTGAAGTCATTAAAATCATGACTCGAGTCTGACTCGAGTCCAAGTCATGTGACTCGAGTCCACATGTCTGCTTCAGGCATCTTCAGTCTCAGGTGTTATGGCAGAGACTTTTGCAAGGTGCCATAGGGAGGCCTGAACAGTTTCCCCACATGCAGATGATCGTAGAGATACTGCTTGTGTTCCCGATGTCAACATCATGCTGTGAGAGAGGCTTCTCCTGCATGAAAAGGATCAAGTCTGACTGGAGAGGATCGCTCTCTAACAAAATGCTAAATTCTCTCCTCCGTATATCTCTGCATGGCCCTGAGGTTGAGGACTATAATGCAGAGCAGGCAGTTGAGAAGTGGTGGCAAAATAGCCAGAGAACACGACGACCTACAGTGGTATGCAAAAGTTTGGGCACCCCTCTGAGATTTCATGACAATTTGCTTTTCCTTTATAATAGAAGATCACAGCAACAACATTTGTTTTCCTACAAAGATGTAGACGTTTTAGTGTTTTCCAGACCAAAATTCTTAGGGTAGCATTACATAGTTTTATTATAATAAAATAACATGCAAAAAATGGGATGTGCAAAAGTTTGGGCACCCTTATAAATAGCATTCATTTCAACACCTGTACGGATTTATAGCTGACAGGTTGCTGCACAAAATTGCTTTGATTAGCTCATTAGACCTTCAATTACAAAGACAGGTGGAACCAATCATGAAAAAGGCTATTTAACATAGGTAATAGCTGGCTGTGCCTGGCCTAGGTTCTTTCTTAGGGAGTGGCAAGATGGGGACCTCAAAACAACTCTCCACTGACCTGAAAGCTAAGATAATCCAACATTATAAATTAGGAGAAGGGTACAAAAAATTATCTGACAGGTTTAAACTGTCTGTCTCCACAGTCAGAAACGTAGTTGTGAAATGGAAGGCCACAGGAACAGTCCGTGTGAAGGAAAGATGTGGTAGGCCGACAAAAATAGGGGAAAGGCACAGGCGAAGGATGGTGAAAATGGTCACAGAGAAGCCACAGACCACCTCCAGAGAACTACAACAACATCTGGCTGCTGATGGTGTAGTTGTTCACCGTTCCACAATCCAGCGTACTTTGCACCAGGAAGAGCTCATTGGAAGGGTGATGTGCAAAAAGCCTTTCCTGAGTGTTAATCACAAGAAGAGTCGCATGAGGTATGCAAAAGCACATCTGGACAAGCCAGAAGCATTTTGGAACAAAATACTGTGGTCAGATGAGACCAAGATTGAGTTATTTGGTCATAACATGAACAGGTATGCATGGCGAAAAAAACACACTGCATTCAATGAAAAGAACTTGTTGCCCACTGTAAAATTTGGTGGAGGATCTATCATGTTATGGGGCTGTGTGGCTAGCACAGGTACTGGAAAACTTGTTAAAGTTGAGGGCCACATGAATTCCTTACAGTACCAGGAGATTCTTGACAAGAATGTTCTAGAGTCAGTCACAAAGTTGAAGCTACGCCGGGGTTGGATTTTTCAGCAGGACAATGATCCTAAGCACCGATCAAAATCCACCAAGGAATTCATGCAGAAGCACAGGTACAATGTTCTGGAATGGCCATCCCAGTCCCCAGACCTTAACATCATTGAAAATGTATGGATTTATTTGAAGAAGGCTGTCCATGCACGGAGGCCAAGAAACCTGACTGAACTGGAGACGTTTTGTGTGGAAGAATGGGCCAAAATACCACCTGCCAGGCTTAAGGGACTTGTCTGTGGCTACAGGAGGCGTCTACAGGCCGTTATTGCAGCAAAAGGAGGCAATACTAAATATTAATGGAATTATTTCTTAGGGGTGCCCAAATTTATGCACATGCCTATTTTTGTTTGAATGCACATAAACATGTTTCTGTTTGACCAATAAAAGTTATTTCACTACTGAGATGTTTCTGTTACCATAAGGTATAACCAGAGGTTGCGCTAGACTTTTTCATTGTCCGTCATTTTGACGGGCAGGGTCGTAAAAAATCCGTCATTGTCCATTATTATCTGTCATTGTATTTTAACTTTTAAATGGTTATATTAGGCCTAAGCCATAATGCTTATATTTAATAGCCTCAATTGTTTTTTATTGACTTATTGTCATAAAAAAAATAATTCACAGAACAAGCGTGTTTTAATAATAATTATTTATTATGCATTTCTTTTCTGACGATCAGAACTTTTTCAGCTGTGAAAACATAGCGGCTGTGCCTTAGAACGATGGGCTATTTTAGCCGAACGAAGTCAATTATAGTGAAAATACAAACAGCTCAAGCAGCTCAAACTTTCCTTCTTGGCCGCATGGATTTGAACAGCGCGCTTGCCTGCGTGTAATCAAAAGTGTCAATGGATTCTGCTGCCGAGGCGATTGACATTAAATGCTGCGCCTTTGCCTCCGACAGACAACTTCTCGTGGCGGTTTTTATTTTATTTTGAAGGCTGAACCCCCGCTCAGCTGCAACACTAGACACTGGGATAACCAGCGCCACCTCAGCCAACGCTCTAAAATCGGGAAACATTTCCCCTAGCGAAGTGATGAGCAGCCGACAGGAGCCCCTGAACGAGGGATTTCCCGACCCTGCCAGCACTCTCTTCATCGGGAGAAAATCCCTCTGCATGCGGTACAGGAGACAGCGAAGTGACACAAACGACTCAATGCATCTCTTTTAAATAGCAAAATTACGCCCACATGCTTTCTGCAGATGATTGAGAAGGGGAAACAGCCCACTGAAACAGGTAGATAGCCTACACTACTGCAGCCATAGGCTACATCTCAGACTGTGCTAATGGCACAGACCGCTAATGGTTTTAAATCGGAGCATGGCTTTGAGTGCGATGGAGCTGAACTTGCGCAGCTGGCTACAATGTATCGACCCACTGAACACCAGAACAGCCGTAACGTCGGCTCAGATTGAAAGTTGGTGTCGGCAATGAAGCTTATGCAGAGTAAGAAAACTGTCACAACTTGCCTGGTATTTCAATTGTGATTTTTATTGTTGTGTTTATTATTGGTAATGATCATTGTAAAAATCTGTCAAAATGACGGACGGCCTTCTGATTTTTCCGTCATAGCTAAAAAATATCCGTCAATGACGGACATTTGTCGGTTAACGCGACCTCTGGGTATAACATATGTTAAAATGAAGTTGCTGCTTCAAAAGCTCAGCAAGTGACAAACTGATGCAGTGGTTTTCCTAAGGGGTGCCCAAACTTTTGCATACCACTGTATGTTTAATGACACAGAGTAAATGTAAAGGGGGAGATCTGGTGGGGTGGTATGGCGTTATTTTTGTGCCTCTATCCTGAGCGCGCAATTAAACATTTTGAGCATAGGAAAATATATTGGCAAACTTGAGCGCACACAGGGTGGAGAGGTTAAGAGATGGAGAGAGAGAGCGCGTGCACTCAGGATAGAGGCACAAAAATAACGCCATAGGGTGGGTGGGTGAATGAGTGAGAGCAAGATGATTGACATTGAATGATGATAGAAGATCAATTTATATTCTTATAGTACTACTGACTTGTAATTACAACTGAAATCATGCATTTATTAAACTGTATTATGGAACTTCTGTTTTTTGATTATCATTCATAACACTTTTATTGCCAGATAGAGGGTTTCGATCATAAAACACAGAGACCATATTGAATTGAAAAATACAAATCAGAATTCTTCAATGTTGACATGACAATGATAAATTAGCCTGGATATGGAGAAACAATAGAAACATGTCTTAAAACAACTCTCTTCCCTTCTACTCTAGGAGAGGCAACAGATCAGACTAATATTCATAAGTATTTTAAACTTATATGGTGGACCAGAGTCCATGGTGTGATGATTAAGTGACAAAAAAAGTATCAAATTATATGTATTCTGCATAACGGGGGGCGACGATACAAATTTAAATTTGGGACACTGCTGGTTATATCCGGGACAGTACAAAGTAGAATTCGGGACAGTTGTGGGACACTGAGGAAAAAAGTTAGTTTCGAGCCCTGCATGTAGCCAAAGACTGCAAATCTTCTGTGAGGTGCTTAGAGTGTGAAAGCACCAATCATGATGCAGCCATGCACCCTAGCCCATTATTTCAACCCACCAAGGCTCCTCCGCTGCCACAAGAGAACGACGGGGAGGGAGAAGATTCTAATAAGACTGATGTTAGAACAAGTTGCACAGAGGTTTGTGGCCTAGGTCAGTGGGGTCGTTCCTGTTCGAAGATTTGCCTTGCAAAGGTTTACCCCAAACATTCAAAGCACAAAGCCATTAGAGCCTATGTGATCCTGGATGACCAGAGCAATCGCTCTTGAGCCAGACCAGAATTCTTTAAGCTGTTCAGTGTGGAAAACAAACCACTTTCGTACCATCTCAGAACATGCTCCGGCATCATGGAAACTTATGGCAGGAAGGCTGAAGGATTCCAGATAGAGTCGCTGGATGGAGAGGTGCTCATCTCTCTACCATCACTCCTCGAGTGTCTTGAAATCCCAAACAATCGAGTTGAGATCCCGACACCAAGTGCAGTTTTGCATCAGCCTCATCTCCATCAAATCGCCAACATATTCCTGAACTGGACCCAGAAGCGGAGATACTCCTGCTACTCGGAAGAGACGTGCTTAGAGCACACAAGGTCAGACAACAAGTAAATGGGCCACATATCGCTCCCTTTGCACAACGTCTTGATCTAGGCTGGGTGGTGATAGGAGAAGTGTGCTTAGGTAATGTGCACAAGCCAACAGTTGACACATTCAAGACCCATGTGTTAGATGGTGGTCGCCAGTCCATTTTTCAGCCTTGTACAAGTTTCATGCATGTCAAGGAAACACAACCAAACTTCAGCAAGCCTAGCAGACTGCCAGAGAGGATGCTAGGACACACAGTGTTTGACCAAACTGAACATGATAACAAACCTGCTCCGTCAATAGACGATGTCTTCTTTCTAAAGATCATGGACACCAATGTCCACAGAAATGATGCTCACAATTGGGTTGCCCCATTGCCCTTCAAGGAACCACGTCAGCGCTTGCCAAATAACAGAGTGCAGGCAGTCACGGTTTGAGTCCCTGCAACGACAATTTAAGAGGAATCCTGAGATGCAGGATCAATATGTGGCATTCATGGAAAAGATCTTTGCCAACGGTCATGCAGAAGTAGCACCGCCATTGGAGGCAGACGAGGAGTGCTGGTATCTTCCGTCGTTTGGGGTATACCACCCGCAAAAGCCCAACCAAATCAGGGTCGTTTTCGATTCCAGCGCACAGTACTCCGGGGTCTCCCTCAACGACGTGCTTCTGACAGGTCCCGACCTGAACAATTCTCTCCTAGGCGTCCTTCTACATTTCGGAAGGAGAGAGTTGCTGTCTTAGCCGACATCCAACAAATCCTTGAAAAGAAGTGAAAAAGAAAAAACATTTAAATTGCCATCTTAATGTCAAATAAGTTACCAAATAAAGGGTTTAAATTGGCTCATATCAATATTTGTAGCCTAAGAAATAAAGTGTCTGAGATAGAGGAAATATTATCACCTTGTATTAATTTGTTAGCAATATCAGAAACTCACTTAGATGACACCTTTAATGACGCTGCAGTGGACATTCAGGGATATAGTAAATTTAGCAAAGACAGGAATGCATATGGAGGTGGGGTAGCAGTATACATTCAAAAGGAAATACCAGCTAAAGTCAGATATGATTTGATGTCTGCTGATATTGAAGTACTTTGGTTGCAAATTCATTTACCTCATTTGAAACCTTTGTTGGTGGGATGTTGTTACAGACCTCCTAATTCAAACCTAAATGATTTAGAAAAAGTATGTCAAATGTTAGATAAAGTTTGTGATCTTGATAGAGAGATTTATTTTATCGGTGATTTAAACATTGACTGGAATATGTCCCACTGTGCCTTAAAAAACAAGTTGCAGACAATAGCTAATACATGTAACTTGGTACAAATGGTGACTAAACCAACTAGGATATGCATAAAGAAAGATGGAGCAACAAGTGCAACTTGTATTGATCATATATTTAAATGTTAGCCATTTATGTTCACAGGCAATATCAATTCCAGTAGGGTGTACTGATCATAATTTAATAATTATCGTGAGAAAGACAAAGGTGCCAAAAGCAGGACCGAAAGTAATTGTGAGGAGATCAATGAAATGTTTTTGTGAAGAGTCATTTATAAAGGATGTTCAAAAGATATGTTGGAAAAATATTTTTGAAAAACTAAATCCAGATGATGCTCTTGCAGTATTTAATTTGTTATTCATGCAAGTGATTGATAAACATGCACCACTTAGAAAACTGATAGTAAGGAACTTTAGAGCACCCTGGTTAGATGATGAATTAAGAGATCTAATGAAACAAAGAGATGATGCCAAAATTGTAGCTTTCTTATCAAGTCATGAGTCAGATGGGCAAATTTATATAAGGTTAAGAAATGATGTTACAGCATTAAATAAAAAGAAAAAAGAATTGTATTACGGAAATAAAATTAAAGATATTAAGGATGATAAGAAACAGCTGTGGAGTTTAGTAAATGGCATGATGGGCTGTAAGCCGAAATCCACCTCAACATATCTTGAGGTAGAAGGGAAATTCTTGACTAAACCAGTACAAATGACTAATTATTTGAATGATTATTTTCTTGATAAAGTGAATGATTTGAGGAGAAATATGAAGCCACCTATAAATAGGAACTCCACTTTTCTAATAAATGATTTAATTATGGAAAATAAGAATTGTAAATTTAAAATAGAGAAAGTGACAATTGCAGATGTTGAATGTCTCCTAGGTAAATGTAATGATAAACCGCCAGGTGTGGATCATTTAGATGGTAAATTTCTTAGATATGTTGCTAATTTGGTTGCAGAGCCTATCTGCTATATCATCAATTTGAGTATTGAACAAGGCATTTGCCCACAGGCATGGAAAATAGCAAAAATTATTCCACTTGCAAAAAATCCAGCTGGACCATTTTTGGTACAAATAGCCGCCCAATAAGTTTGTTACCAGCACTAGGAAAGATAATGGAGAGAATAATTTTTAACCGAATACAAAAATACTTTGAAGGTAACAACCTTAACACTGATTATCAACATGCTTACCGGCCGGGCCATTCAACATGTACTGCTTTAACACAAATGACCGATGACTGGAAGGTGGAAGTAGATGATAGGAAGTTAGTGGGTGCAGTACTACTTGATTTTAGTTCTGCCTTTGATGTCATTGATCATCCATTGTTGTTGCACAAGCTAAAACAATATGGTTTTAATCTGAATGCGCTGAGGTGGGTAGAAAGTTACTTGACCAATCGATGTCAAACTGTTTTTTTTAATGGAAGTTTGTCAAAGATTAAGTCAGTCACTTGTGGAGTTCCTCAGGGTAGTTGTTTGGGGCCACTTTTATTTTCTATTTTTACAAATGATCTACCATTAGTGCTACAAGAATCCAAAATTGTAATGTATGCAGATGACTCGACAATATATGGAGCAGCTTCATCTACAAGTGAGCCGAGTCACTGTATGAACAAGGATCTAGAACAGATCTCAGAGTGGGTCATAAATAATAAGTTAGTACTTAATGCTGGAAAAACTAAATCTTTAATAATAGGATCAAATCATCAGATAAAAGGTGAACCTAAATTGCTATTACATTTAAACCATATTGAAATTGAACAGGTCAAGGAAACGAAATTGTTAGGTATAACTCTGGATCAAAAATGATCTTGGTCTAAACAAATTGATAATGTTGTATGTAAAATGAGAAGGGGTGTGTCACTTGTTAAAAGAATTGTAAAATATTTGCCAAAAGATGTCAGTAGACAAGTTCTAGATGCTTTGGTTCTGTCACAGCTTGATTACTGTTTTGTTATTTGGTCTAGTGCTGCAGAAAAAGATCTAGACAAACTACAAGTAGCTCAAAATAAGGCAGCACGATGTGCACTGCAGTGCTCCTACAGAACCAGAGTGACTGAGATGTTGGAGACCCTTAAATGGTTGAGTGTCAGACAGAGGTCCACTTATACTTTGTTAAATTTTGTTAGGAATATTACAGTGGCACACTTACCACATATATTATCACAAAGGTTTATATCGCAGTACACTCAACATAACTATCAAACAAGACATGCAATAGAAAGAAGGTTCGTATTACCCACATCTAAATCAAATATCAGACAGAAAACAGTCATGTACAGAGCCATGGTCAGCTGGAACTCGTTACCAGTCCACATAATTCAGGAAAATTCAAGTACATTTTAAAAGGTTGCTAAAACCTTATATGAGCATTACAGAGTAAAATGTAACTGTGCCTGTGGTTTGGCCTTGTGATGATGGCTAAAATGTGATGACCATTTTTGTTTCACTTTGTATACCATTGTTCATATGATGAAATGAGTTGTTCTATTTTGCTTTTAGTTTTGTTTAATGTTTGTTTTGTGTGTGTGTGAGGACCCCAGGAAGAATAGCCAACGCTTATGCTAGTGCTAATGGGGATCCTAATAAAGAATAAATGTTTCACTGTTTTTTGGTACATGAAAATCATTGCAACTTCCTTCGTTTTTTTGTGGTACAAGGATAATGACCTAAGTAAGTCGGTTGTCGACTACCGCATGAGAGTTCATGTCTTTGGCAATTCGCCATCTCCTGCTGTAGCCATTTATGTCCTGCGAAGAGCCATCGCTGAAGGCGCCCAGAAGTATGGGCCCGACACAGTGAAGTTTGTGGAAAGACACTTTTACGTAGATGATGGCTTGGTGTCTCTGCCATATGAAGCAGAGGCAATCGACCTCCTCCGACGAACTCAAGCTTCACTCGCTGAATCAAACCTCCGCTTACATAAGTTCGTGTCGAACAGTCCAGCAGTCATTGGAGCTTTCCTGCCTGAGGATTGCATTCCAGTCACCAAGGATCTAGATTTGAGTGGAGAAACAACACCCATGCAGCGTAGCTTGGGACTGCTATGGGAGATCAGGTCAGATACATTCACCTTCTCTGCATCTACTGTTGTCAAACCCTTTACCCGACGTGGAGTCCTGTCCACTGTCAACAGTGTTTTTGATCCCCTGGGTTTGTTGGCACCCGTCACGATCCAGGGAAGAGCCCTTCTTAGGGAACTTACCTCAGAGCTGTCTGACTGGGATACACCCCTCCCAGAAGACAAGCTGAAGAAATGGGAAACTTGGAGAGATTCTCTTCAGGTCTTAAAGGAGCTTAACGTGCCACGAACATACACACCAACCTCGCTCAGCAAAGCTGTGCAGACGCAACTGTGTGTATTCTCGGATGCCTCGATCAAGGCCATTGGAGCAGTCGCTTATCTGAGAACAGTTCAGGAGGATGGAAAAGCTGAAGTAGGACTTGTTATGGGCAAAGCCAAATTAGCACCTCAGTCCGAACCTACGATCCCACAGCTTGAGCTCTGCGCCGCCGTCCTTGCTGTAGAGTTGGCAGATCTCATCAGAGAGGAGCTAGATCTGAAACTGGATGCTATCAGGTTCTACACGGACAGCAAGGTGGTACTCGGGTACATTTATAATGGGACAAAACGTTTTTACACATATGTCCACAACAGAGTTCAACGCAGCCGACAATCCTCCACACCAGAACAATGGCATTATGTACGCACAGAAGAAAACCCTGCGAACCATGCATCGAGATCTTTACCTGCATCCCATGTTGCGCAGAGTTCTTGGTTCTCAGGACCTTCATTCCTGCATCAGCCATCTGCAGAGACAACACAAACTAGTGAGACGTTTGAGCTCATCGGACCGGAAAATGACTCAGAGATCCGACCACAGGTGCGTACCTGCACTACTCACCTGAAGGAACCTGAACTTACCTCTGACCGCTTTCAGCGCTTTTCCACCTTCAAATCTCTACTGCGGGCGGTGGCAGGCCTCATCCATATGGCAAGATCTCGCAAACATTCCAACCAAGGGGATGCAAGAACCTTCCTAAGGCCAGTTGCAGAGGTAGTCCTACTTCTGCCTAACGACTGATCTAAAGACTGATGTTTCAGACTCCCACAAGTTCATAGTGGCCTCACATAGGCCAGACGGGGAGTGTGTTGCCTCTAAGGCATTATACCATTTATCTGTAATGTGTAATAATTCATTTATATCCATTGTAGTTAATAATAACAGTAAAAACGTTATTAAGATTATTTTATTTTGATAGTTGAGTTACTCATGACATCACTTCCTGATAAGGTCACCTGTGTACTCGCAACTTCCTGTTTATGTTCCCTGCTTGTGTGGACTGAGAGTGAGGCAGACATGCTAGGTGTGTTCTGAAGCCATCCGAAGCCATCCACTAAGAAATATTGTACAGGCAACGCCGTAAGGACACAGAACATGTGTTAAATGTTAGTAATTCATATTTTGGGTTGTTTAAAATGTAATATCTGTTGCTTGTTTGCAGTTTTCACCAAATGTCATGAAGACTTCAGAGTAAAAGGTCAACTCCACTACGACTCATGTTTTCATTGGACACGGTTTAACTTGGTGTTGAATCAGAGTTGTTACACTCTGAGTGAGAACACTACACAGGTTAAATTAATTGTGCTTTATATTTCTGAACTGTAGTAATCATAAAACCCCTGAGATGTATTTGGTTGTATTTTAGAGGGGACCCAACCCCCAGGTTGGCAAACACTACATAAAACTACAGAACACAATTATATAAAGTCATTACAGCTGCAACAGTTAAGATGCTGCTGGAACAAACATGGTTTAGGATTAACGATCTAATGATACATATCCATGTGTTTGCCACTGGGCCGACTCTGCAGAGCATGTATTTTGCCTTTCCTAACTCAGTACACACTGTGCTGCTTCTTGACTGACACTTGTCACTGAGGTGTCGGCCTAATTCCCAATGAATGATTCCAGGAAGAGGAGCACAGAGTACACCGCAGCCCCTAGGCTCACCGGCTGCTGGGGTTGTCATCTCAATGATTAATGTCGGCATCATAGTGAAAATGCCAGGAGGTAGGTAGGTAAGGGGTGTGTGTGTGTGTGTGTGTGTGTCATTTGAGCAAATCTGCTCTTCCTGTCTTTGTCTCTCTCCCTCTACGTGCCGGTAGGTTTCCAGCCACAGTGGAATGGAAAAGTCTTCGGGGCCCCTCATCCAAAGGTTTCTCTCCTGTCCTGAAAATAAACAGTTCTACCTTCCTTAAGTTTGTGTAAACGGTCGATAATTCACCCTTTTGCCCTAGTTATTGTCCTCTTTACTGGTTATTTGCTCAAAAAACACACCATTCAAGTTATTAGGAAAACATTTTTATTTTTATTTGATTATAAAAAAAACGATTGTCATTAGTTGTTTTAAATATTTATTACAAGCCGCATAAAGGTAGTTATAGAATATAGATAAACATGTCATAATTCCCTCTGTAATGTGTATTTTATATTGCCTTAGAAGATCTAAATGTAGTTTTCAATAAAACTACATTTTATAAGATTACATTTATTACAGTAGAATCAGAATCAAGTTTATTGCCAGGTACACATGCAAGGAATTTGATTTGCAGATGCTATTTGCACCCGAGGTGCCCATAGCCAATGTGGCTACTTACACCCGGGTGTCCGTAGTCAACAATGCTATTTGCACCCGGGCACACAGTAGATACCGCTTTTGATGTATAGGTATTTATGGAAATGTCTCATTGATATTAACTTCATTCCCTTGTGCTTCTGCATCAAATTGAATTTCTGTACTGTATACAGTATATGTTCTTACTTTTTTTATGATTATATAATATCATATATAACCTGAACATCAACACAAAAACCACCTGTTATATTGTGAATGTGGCTGTAAACTAATAGGTGTCCCACAGAAACCCTGATAGATATCTTTGACCAGCAGGTTCTCCGATAGACCAGGTCTGTATTGGGCTGCACAGACCAACCCCTTCACTTTGAAACTCTTCCATCAGGCCGTAGATATAGAGTACCCCGATTCAAGTGCAATAGGAGTAGACACTCCTTAGTTCCCTGTGCAATAACCCTGCTTAATCTGCTCATGTAATATAGCACTTTAAAGATTGCTTTGTATTATTTCTGTATGTACATGTAGGAAACATTTTTGTTTTTATCATCTAGTGCCCCTGACTACAAGTCAAGTTTCCCATCTGGGATAATATATATCAAGATAAAGTGACTGAACTGAACTGTGTAATATTTGCACCCAAGTGTAAATAGGCACATCTAAGGCACTCATTACTTTCAGGTGTATTACTACAGCCTCTGTATGCCTACTGTATGTCACTAATACTAAAAACACCCACAATACCTAGTATTAGTTCTACCCATTACAAGTCATTTTTTGCATGAACATGGCAAAGGAGCACTCTATTTACACTTGGGCCTTTGGCTTCTAGCACATAACATGCACATCTATGCTGAGCCCTGGAAATACTACTTAATCATGTATGTCACAAGAACCAATGTATAAAGTCAAGTCCAGGTCATAAAATACCCCATTTTGGATGTACCCCCTGAAGCTCTTCATCTGCTCCTGCTGGACCATGGCAGGATCTGCATCTTTGAGCAGGGCTTCAGCATTCTGAAAGACACAATTAGAAAACATTCAGTGGCTCACAAACCATGCCCCTTATAGCGTCTACAATATACAGTATAAATACATTTAAACACTTTACTAATTATTTCATGCCCCACCCTTGTGTGGCTTTAAGTTTAACCCACAAACAAACAAATAGACTCTTAATAACAAGGCAATTTTAAAATCTGTGCTTTGAAAAACAATACTTTCCATCAGCACAAAAAGGCTGCAGCTTGAGCCATCCTGCTGTTTGGCAACTGGGACTTTCTGTAGGGTCCATCCATTCAGACACTCGCCTGTTGAAGCACTTCTCTCCTTCATGAAGTTTCTAATTCATAACTAAAAAGAATAACATCATTTAAACATGTCATTGGCTTTACTGATTTTACACTATCATAAGAGTAAATATACCTCCAGTGCAAGAAGAACTGCCGCTCTTTTGCAAGACTTGGCAGAGAGTCCATGATGTAGACCTGTCGCGATTCCACGTTTGCAGCAACAAGGAACCAGTGTCCATGTCTGCACACTGGAGGGAAATCCAGTTATACTCCTCAAACTGCACTTGTTCACTCAAACAAAACATGTTCTTAATAAGAGCACAACAAGAACATTAAGTTCTGCATTGTTGATGACTAAAATTATTTTGTTTACCTTTTTGTAATCCCAGACGGTGTACTCAGACTTGTTCCAAAAATTCACAATGGCACACTGAATAACACACACTTGCTTGGTGGACTCTTGTGCCAAGACTTCAAGACAGGCATGTATTATCTACATGTGATACAAAAGAAAACCCTCATATACAATTTAATCAGTGTTTAATTGTAACTTGGCTGTTGCTATCAGGCAAAGTGTAACATAATCTCATGCTGAAGACCACAAGTAATGGGTAAAAAGGGTGAATATTTTGAAATTAACCATTCAGTAACATCGCTTTACAATAAAATGTATGATGAATGCCATTTGATTGCCATAAGAAAACTAAAACAGGTTTTTATACTCACGTTATCATTGAGCCATGCTCCTGGTTGGAGGGACTTGAGGTCATCTTCGTATAGAGTGATTCCTCCAGCACTAAAGCCAGCAGAAGGTGATGGTATCTCTGTAGATTCAGTGGGCACAAGGAAAGGAAGCAAAGCAAAGCGTCCACCTACTTTTTAAAGTAAAGTTTCTCTGTCTCTTTGGTCTTCCTCGTCTGTTCTTCACTGGTGTGATTTTCCGAGTCACTTTCATGTCATCAGCATCATTCATTAAAGAAAGGCCCCCTTGCCTCTTTGGCTCACTTTCTGTTCCAGTGCATTCATTTGCCACCATCATGACATCACCATCAACTATATGTGCAGCATCTCTATCCGACTTCAACCTCTCCAGACTACATGTTTCAGACATTTGGCCAACTTCAAGTAATGCCACCTTCCTGTTAAGCTTCCAGCTGTGAAGCAGTTGTTTCAGAATCTGGAACATTCGGTCATATTCTTTACCCCCTGAGCTTGCTATCAGAGTTGCTACCTCCATGGCCACAGGACGGACCGCATTAAATCGGTCATTCCCACTGAGCTTCTCACCATGTTCAGGTGGCTTCAATGTGGTTTGAAGGGAACCTGAAAGGTGATTTCCAACCGTAACCTCAGGTTGGCCGCCAATTCTATGCCATCTGGGGTGAAACAATGATGGGTCATTAAGGGACACATTTTTCGTATTTCCGGCAGGAAATAATGTGGGCTAGCCTAGAAATCTAGACGCCCCTAGCGACCGCAAATTGAATTTGCTGCTGGGGCGGTCTAGTCAACCCTCGTCAGTTAGCAAGGCTGCTCGGGCCACGGTGGTTCGGACCAATCAAATCGTGAGGAGCGAGATCGGGGGCCGGGCTACCTAGTGACGACAGAGGTGCGACGTTTCAGTGTGTAGTTTTAGAGAGAGGTAAACTGGCTGATCCCAATGGCTAATCCTAGCGAATTCCTAGCGTCTTTCGATTTGGCTTTGGCAGCGACTCTTGAACATTTGAATATTCAATTTACTTTGCGAGACGAGCACCCATCTCTGGAACACCGGCAGGTCCTGTTTCATTCTCGTTAAGAAACGTGCACAACACCTGCACATTCTGTTGGATTTTGCCTGTGTTTCTAATACCGGCACTCCAACCTGTATTAATCTCTCGGCAATCGTTTTGTCTTCTTTCTGTCTGTCGAAGATAAGTACCGAATTTGAAAGCACGCCAGATATTCTCAAGTATTTTTTGCAAAAACGGCAACAATCACTCAGTTCCATGTTTCACAAAGTTCGGTTTACTAGTGACTACACTCCACCATGTACTTCCCGTCGCGCGGACTACGTAATCCTTCTTCATAGCTCTGATTGGTTGTTCGCCATCCTATTGCGTGGCGTTGAGTGCAGAGGCAACTTGACAGACAACCGTTGATCCCGCCCACACTGCCTTCGAGCTAGACTAGACCCCGGTACAGCTTTTTGCTGTAGGGGTTTAGCTTGCTAGGCTAAATGTGGGCACATGGAAGTCCAAATGACACAGATAGTTTACAAGAGCATCCTTTCATGTCTTTGTCCACTGTGTATGTCTTATGTCTACCCTGGCCTTTCCAGTAAACACTGTCGTCTTTGTCATTCTTTCCAATGCAGATTTGACTGCTGTTATATTTTAGCTCTTCATTGTAGCTCTTCAGCCACTATTTTGAAACCTCTGTCACTAAGGATTTTGGATGAATCCATTGCCATCTGGCTGTCACAGCGAGTATCCAACAACTGATACATGGTCATTGTTGAATCCTGGAAACTCTTCTCACATTCTTTACTGTCTATGAATCTGATCAATTCAATAAGGCTTTCAGAAACTGAGAGATTTGGTTCAAGGAACATCTTTAGTTTTTGGAAATGGCTTTCAATCCTGTTATTTGTGTTATTTCCCATGGTGGGCATGTCCTTTCTAAAGACATGAGCCCACATTTCTCTTTGGGCATCCCATTTGGTCCGAAAATAATCCACAAATCTCTTGTCTGGGCATTGCTCTTTCAGGTTCTGTATGCCCGAGTCATATCTTTGTAGTGTTTCACTGTCCAGTATTGAGCAGAGTGTGGACAGAAGACTTTTATTTTGTTCTTTCGTCAAGAAGCTCTGCAACTTTCTTTTTCCCCAATTCTTAATGGCATGAAATGAGCATAAAAGTACTTTTGCTTCCATTTGCTTTCATTCTGTAGCATCTTTGTCGACAAAGAGCATTTTGATGTTCCGCCAGCTTGGATTTCCTTGTTTAAACAAAGTGCAGACCTTAAAAAGATACTGTTCAGTCTCATGCCGTAAGAATGCATATGCAACATGTTCAACTGTACCATGTTCATTTTCCACTGCTAAACATTGGAGGACATAGCCTTGCCGGCTTGTTTTGTATGTAGAGTCTACAAATACAATGTCAGGGTTCCTCTCAAATGCACGACACATTTCCAGGGACTGAATAAAAAGCATTAGGAAAAGTCCTAAATTGTCAGCCACTATTTCTGCTGTGTATCCTTTTTCTTTCAAGTTTTTGACAATATTCACCATCATTTCAGCTTCACTTTGGTCATTTCGTGCACTTTTTTAAACTTGCTGTTTGATATTGTGTATGTCTTTAAGCTTGAGGTGCTTTCCATTTTTTTGAAAAGGCTCTTCAGGGTGGATGAACTGACCTACATGTAAGAAAATTGTAAAAATATAAAAAAGAAAATAAAGAAAAGTATATTATTATATTTACTTTCTAGTTTCACAAAATGTACTTGTGTTACCGACTCGCCTTTAACCGTACCAGCCTTTTAATTTCAGCTCTTTCTTCTGCATTTGGGCGCCTATTTTTGGGGTATTTGTGAAAAAGCAGATGAGATATAGGATGGTTGTGTTCATCATCCACTCTTGTGACACAGAGTTTCCCCTTTTTCCGGTCATATCGAAGCTGAATGGCCACGAAACACCCCATCCGCAGATAATGCTGGAGTGGCCTCACATGTTTGCCTATAGTCAAATAACACAGACATGAGTTAGCACTTCTAAATAGTGTCCCTCTTTGGTAACACTTTTTAATACGTCATATTTGCCTTTAGTTAATAATGAACACATATGGCCAACTTGTAGTGTTTACTATAGTACAGAGGGTATACACAACTATATGCCTTCTCTGACACACGTGGAGTCACCAGCCGCTTATTTTATCGCTAGACTACTCTCCATGCTAACAAGTGGCATATGATTTAAAATGTTACTTAGACACTCGATTTAATAAAAACTAATGTCTCATTCGTGTACTTACCATGGATTGTCTTTTAAGTATCGTTTTCTTCATGTTTTATCTGAAACACAAGATTGTACCCTTATTTATGTATGTCCATCCAAATGTAGACACCTTGAACTGTAGCAAGTTAGCTAGCTAGTGCTGAGGCAAGATTAGCTACTGTGTGCCATCGGCTAGCTCACTTTGCTGATTATCAACATCCATTGGAGCTCCAGGCGCTGCAGTAACTCCGAGGGAAACCGAACATGCACATACCGTATTTTCCGGACTATAGGGCGCACTGGATTATAAGGCGCACTGTCAATGAATGGTCTATTTTCGAAATGTTTTCATATACAAGGCGCACCGGACTATAAGGCGCATTAAGCGAAATGTTGTTACCTCCAGCGTTGTTATGCTCTATACCGTAGTGAAGAGCAGCTGGGTATGTGACACTCTGAGGAAAGAGGAGGGGGAAACAGCGGAGCTGGAGTAATCCTTTTTTATTGTCTTCGCTGACAACTCAGCCAACCTGGCAACATCTTCACTTTCCCAAAACTACTTCTTCCGCACACACACGCCCACCCCGCATGTCGCTCTCCTACACACTCCTTTTCTACATGCCGTAAAACGGATACATATTATATAGTTATTAATTATATAACAGAAACAAAACAGTCAGATAAGTCAGTAATAAGTTCAGTTATAACACGTAAAATACGTATCATTGATTCATTAATGTTGAATTCTCTCCCAGCTGCTCTATTCCCATGTTCTACTGCGTGACTGATAGCCTCGAGTTTGAAGTCCGCGTCGTAAGCGTGTCTCTTGATGGGTGCCATTTGGTGCAACTCCACGACGCTCCTGACTACGGTAGCCGTAATGCTGCAAGCGGTGCGGATTTGTAGTTTACCAAAGTCGTACTAAAACATTTTGACAGAGCGCCGTGAGAGCTGTGTACCACACAAAATCACTTCGAGGTCAGTAAGCACAGAGAACTTTTAATATTGACGAGAACGTTCACTCTCAAAACCGTTCCGGTATGGTACTGCACCTGGGGGGCGCTGGTGGGCCAGTGCAGAATGAATGTGGTCCTATGGAGCCCCACCCATAGATTCCTACATTTCTTTGGATATCATTTTTTTTTAAATCACTGCTATAGTTTTTTTAAACATGGAATGGATAATCCTCACAAACGACACATAGCTAGTATTTTATATTCGCTTGATTTTGACTAAAATTAGGTTTTTGTAAATCGGATGACGTCATGCGTGATAAATTGCTTTACGGCACCTTGTGTCTCTCCTTCCCTTTCCTTTCCCTCGCAGCAACAGCTGCATACGATCGCAGCTGATTTGGCTCCGTGGGACCAGAGAACTTTTAATATTGACTGATTACAGTGGCGGCGCCAGCAATTTTTCGTTGGGGTTGCTATGCGGTTGCTACATGAATGTGTGGAGTTGCTAGTCAAAACAGCACCCCCGCCGCCGCCCCCCCCCCACCCCCCCCCCCCCCCCCCCCCCCTAGCGCACAACGCAACATTAATTGACCCATAGTCATGCATTCAGCCTTGCATAGTGTAATGTAGCCTTGCATACTGCAAACTTGGAAGTAATCAGCGGAGCTCACTGCTCACAAACAGACAGATGTCGCACTGTGCAACTGCATAGAATGATGTGTATCAAAAATGGCTCGTTGACGTTCTTGCTGTGGCTAACTTAACAAAACGTAACGTAACAAACAAACACTACCCGTACACGGTATAAAACGGTAAAGTAGGCGAGAAGGTTCGTTTACTTCGTTTACTTTTAAACTTTTATTGTTCTTACTCCATGTATTGCTCTTGCTGCTTGTTTTTTTATTGATTTTATGTAAAGCACTTTGAACTGCAACTCTTGTATGAAATGTGCTATATAAATAAAGTCTTACTTACTTCTGACACCATGTAAAAAGTCTACTCTCTGTGTATGATATGAGTCAAGGATCACACGACACAAGGTCACCGTTACTGTAGTTTACTTTGATTTGACTGAGGAACTTAACTGCTCGCGCCAGATACATAACATAACAAGTACGGTGGCCAGTGTTAAACTAACAATGCAATGGAATAATCTACACTTACATACACGTATATCACAGCAGAACAATGCGTCTGTTGTTATGATTCACAGCGAAGGTATCAACGATGGCATCCGCATCAAGGGATCTTGCACGTGCAGCACTGATGGCTAGTAAACCCAGGTCACTGTTTCTTGAATCTCCCGAACGATTTCTCAAATAATTTTTCACTCGTGCCAAACAAGAAAAGCTTCGTTCGCATGCTGCAGATGTTACTGGGACCGTCAGGGATATGCAGAGGAGTTTATGTATGTCACAGAATGAGTCTTTGTATGGCTGGAGAAGGGCCAAAAATTCATGTGTAGTGCCCACAGAGTGTCCTTGCTGCCCTTTAGTTATGAGCAGGCGCTGTATCTGGTGCAATTCAGCAGTCAGGTTGTCATGTGTAACCCCATAATGCTGAGCCATTGGCCACAACATCTCCATGCTGAGGAATGCCTTGTGCTTTGGGTTCAGGGCACATGTGCCCTGTAGAACGCCACAGGTTTCTGCAGAAAAACGCCTTCTCAGCTCATTGATCAGTTCATCAAGGACATTGTAGTAACAGTGTCTCCTGATATCTACTAGTGAGGCAAGTGGTTGCCTTTGCCCTGTCTGTGTGTCAATTATGAACTCTTGGAGATGACCTGGAGGCTGTCTTGAACGTGGCTCCTCTCTGAGCTGGGTGCTGATGCCCGTCTTGGCACACAGGGCCTGTGCTTTGTCAGATATGTCTTTTAACGATGTCTCATTTCGTTTTTCTGACAGGGATGCTGTGACAGACTCGACAAGGTCTAAAGCTGATGAATAATCCAGATTTGGGGACTGTAGTGTATCAGACAGAAATTTAGTGGTGCGAAACACATCCTCAAACAGAGTGAGCTGCAGAACGAACTGTCCATCTAACAGTGCCATTATGGACTTAGCTTTTGTCCTCAATCGAGCCCCCTGCTGCCTTATCAAGGCTTGAAGTGTTGCGTGGATCGCAGGCAGCGTTTTTTTTATTGCCAGAAGTGCAGAGTATTGGCACGCCCACCTCGTCTCAGATAGAGATTTCAATTCCAGCGGTTGTTGATTTGGCTCTAATTCTTTCTGCTTCTGCAGGAACAAATTGTGCACTATAGAACTAGAAAAAAAATTGTGCAGGATTTGCACGCCTTCGAAAAAATCTCCCGCTGCTTGTATTCTGCCTACACAGTCTGTTAACACTAAATTTAACCGGTGCGCATGGCAGTGCACATAGAGAGCCTGGGGGACCTCTCTTCGGAATCTCTCTTGCACACCACTGTTGCCACCGGACATAACTGCGGCGCCGTCGTAGCATTGGGCTATGCACTGTTGATGATTGATGTTACACTTGGATAATGTGTTTTTGATTAGCGCAAGCAATGATTCCGCGTCCAAACCCTCTGCTGGTGTGAAATGAAGGAAGTCCTCACGGACTCCATCCCCTTGCAGGTAGCGGACCACTACTGACACCTGTTCCTTTTTGCTGACATCCTTGCTCTCGTCCACCAGAAGCGCAAACATCCCTGCGTCTCGCACATCACTACTTATTTTATCTCTTAACATGTTGGCCATTAATGCAATTACTTCGTCTTGGATGCTATGGTGTGTATACTTGGCGTTCTGTGCGCAAGTGGCAATTTTCTCAGCTACAGTTTGGTTGAATTTGCTAATTGAATGGAGAAATTCCAAGAAGTTACCTCTGTTTGAGGACTCGTCTCCCTCCCGATGTCCGCGAAGAGCGATCCCTTGGCAAGCAGTGTAACGCAAGGCCTCGACAACAGCCTTCATATACACCCTATTCTCACGCACCGCCTGAGAATGGCCCTCGTCCAGCGCATTGCAAATCCTAGAGCCAGCGACTCTCCTTGTTTTGAATTCAGCCCATGCCGCCATTGCATATTTGTGTACCGCTGACATGTTGTGGGTTTGTAGTGTTTTCTGTGCTTTCACCCATGTGCTAAACCCATTCACTGTGAAAGCGTCCTGGTGGACTCCCATACCCCTCCTTCCGAAGTGCCTGCATGCATAACAATACATTGAATCTCGAATTGTCGAATACTCAACCCACGAATATTGTTGATACCATCCTGGGGTAAAGGCGCGCATCTGTGAACTGGATTTTTTCTTGGGATATGATCCCAGCACAGGACGACGTAGGTCGTCACCCGGAGTCTGGCTTATATCCTCTGGTGGTGCCGGTGCACCTTCACTGGTAGCTGGCCTAGCTAGCACACCCGTTCCAGCTAGCACACCCGTTACAGGCTGCTCCTCTGGTCTCGCACAATCCCCCTCCGAACGACGGTCAAGTCCAACAGAATTCTGGCTAACGAGCCCATCCTCAGTCTCACCATCGCGGGTCGTATTTCTGTGAGCTGGTTCCTCCTGTATGTTTGAACTTGATTGTCTTTTACGAAATAGTAAAAACTTTTCCATTTTTCTGAAGCATGCACCAACGAGCCGACAACGAACATCTCTGACTGACAATCTCTCGCGAGATGTCCGCATATACTTCTGAAATTTTATATATTTTTCGTACGAATATGGTATTAATGAAATTTATTATTTTATGTATAAATTAAATAATCGTTTTTCATTGTATTGGGATAGTTAGTGTAAATTGTGTGTGTTTTTTCTTTTTCAATCTCTAGATATTATTACGTCACTTGAGCAGAATCTGCGCTGGGTGGGGGAGGGTCCCAGGCTGTTAACGGTCGTGTTGAACGAGAGCCCACGGCCCAGAGTTGAAGTTTTTTATGCGCTCCCTCCGTTCCACCGATTCATATGACACAAATGGTA
Organism: Eleginops maclovinus; assembly: GCF_036324505.1. Taxonomy (NCBI): domain Eukaryota; kingdom Metazoa; phylum Chordata; class Actinopteri; order Perciformes; family Eleginopidae; genus Eleginops; species Eleginops maclovinus. The sequence continues at coordinate 5,036,859 of NC_086361.1, read as the reverse complement.
GCTAGGGATGGTGCCGGATATGATTCGGCCAGAGGTTTATTTGGACGTGTTCAATGCCGTTTTACTAAAATGTCAAGCAAAGCGTGGATTATTGTTTTAAATAGGTCGTCGTTTTGACAAAAAGTCTGGGGTTGCTTTAGGGTTGCTGAGTAATTTCGTGGGGTTGCTAGAGCAACTGCAAGCAACCCTGTAGCGCCGCCACTGACTGATTATATATTATTATTATTGATTATAAGCTGAAATAGGACAGTCCTTTTTGAGAATTTTTGCAATTAATTGCAGCACACTGACGCGGCATCTTTATCTTAATCAACTTTTTTTTACGGAATGTTTAATGTTTAATGTTCTAGAAAGCGGGATTTATCCTTAAGGCAGCAATATAGCAATATCGAACATACGCTCAAGGTAAGAAAACAAACACATGCTCGTAATCAGTTAACTTTCAAATTTATTTTTACAATACAATGTATGTGTGTGGTAGGATCAGTACATCCAAAGTTGACCATAATCAAATAAAAAAGTTCGATTGTAATGTCCTTTCAGAGTCCTCCTTAAGAGCTTTCTTCTTCTTCTCTTTTAACGGCGGTTGGCACCTTAAGAGCGTTGTTGATGTTCTGTGGACAGGTACCACAAAGCGTATTCTTCGGTCGTAACCAGTCGTGAGTTCTTCATTGACCAATCGGCTTTCATTAGCCAGATGCTAGCAGAACCTGGGTCGCAACTGCCCAACCTGTAAGAAAACAAAAGGCTATGACCCCCAGATTATTCCACTTTTGACGAAAAATCCCTGTCGACCTCTCGGAAACCACAGTAGTATTTTGGATTTTGTAGACGATATGCTAGGAGAATGATGTAGCTAGCCGCCTAGCTCCATAGGGGTCCATGTATTCTGCACTCGCCCGCGATCGCCCCCTAGGTGAACTGCAGCCAAATTCGGTACAATGGGGGTGAATAGAGAGTGAAGGGGCTTTCCGTAGACGGGCTTTGGTAAGCACAACCAGAATTACCGTAATCCATATATAAGGCGCACTGGATTATAAAACGCACTGTTGTTTTTTGAGAAAATGTAAGGCTTTTAAGTGCGCCTTATAGTCCGGAAAATACGGTAACGTTACCACCTATAGTTACCACCCACCGCGTCGTAAGCGTGTTGAATGCTACGGTATGTAGCATTCAACTTGGCTAACTAACCTATAGCTAGCATTAGCTAAACTAGCTGCATACGCTATTCATAGAACAAGAACAAGTCTGCACATTAGACCATTTTAATTATGAATATAATTATACAAACTGTGAGAAAACATTGCATTGTTGAAAAGGATATATATTGTCTTTAATATATCATACCTTTTATGTTTGTGGGATCACCAAAGATGCTCAGTCTGAACCGTCATCCCACTTTGGCCATGACTTTGGCGCCTATGAATTTTGCTTTACGGCATGAAGTGACGTGCAACCTTGCATGCAACACAGTTTAGTTTTTTTGTGACTTTTTGAGTGATGAGGGGGGCGGGTGTGGGTGTAAATAGCGGAATAGCTACCGTGTGACTATTTTCACCCAGGAACAAATAGACACTCCGAATTTGGTGTCTGGTGGTGGGAACATAAACAGTCAAAGAAAATAAGTTGTAAAAGTAGGTAAAAATATAAAGATAATAAAAAAGAAGTATTTTATGGGAAATATTTATCATTAAAAAAGAAAATGCCAAAGACAAGTATTTACACCAAATTTAAATATAAAAAGAACCTAAAAGCTAAAAAAACCAAAAAAAACCTGATGCTTTAGATAGATAGAATCGGAGGATGAAACCCTCTTTATTGTCACATGCATGCACACAGGTGGTCCTCTGCATTTAACCCATCCTAGGAGCCGTGGACAGCTATCGTGCAGCGCCCGGGGAGCAATGGAGAGGGGGAATTGGAGGTGTCTGGTGCCTTGCTCAAGGGCACCACAGCAGGGCGTAGGAGGTGAACTGGGAACTCTCCAAGTAGCAGTCCACTTTCCATATTTCAAGTCTGTTCGGGGACTTGAACCGGCGACCCTACGATTCCCAGTCCAAGCCCCTACTGACTGAGCCACTGCTGGACAGTATTGTTGTATATATTATTGTATAGTTTATTTTATGTTAGTTTGATTTTACCTCTCACTTCATATTACTTTCCCACTTTGTCCTGCAACTGTTGCACAGCAATTTCCCTCGGGATAAATAAAGCTTCTTGAATCTTAACATACGAACATATGGCAATATATGGAAAACAACAGTGGTATTTTAAAGTGGAGGGTTGTGCAGACGTGTGCAAGATTGCAGTCAGAGCCGAGCATGAACACGGCTCACAGTATTCAGAAGAAAAACAGAGCAAGATGTTGTTCACATGATGTGCATTAATGTGATACATAATGTTTGTGGGGGCGATAAATGGTCCCTGTCAGTGGGGGTCCCGGGCGTTAATGATGAGGCCGGTAGCAGAGGGGAAAAAGCTGTTCAGGTGGCGAGAGGTTTTTGTCTTGATGCAGCGCAGGCTCCTGCCAGAGGGGACAAGAGTGCCGGGGACATAGGGGAAGTTAAGGCCCTAACAATATTTTAAGATCAATAAGTGTAAGTTGACTTTTGATAACTACATTGAGCTGTCAGGCAGCAGAGTGTGTGTTAGAAGTGGTTTTTGTATTTTTTTCTAATATTCATCTTTGAGAAAGAATTCATAAGAAAATGTATTATTTTATCAATGCAAAATCTTGTTTTGTTATTTACTTTTTGTGGAGAAGATCAACCAGAGTTTGACTGGCCACACAGCATAGTCAAACTGTGACAACATTTTAAGCTAAAATTGAATTACTTTTCCTACTGCTAATCATATTTGTTAGCTGTGTTCATAATTTATTAGGGTAAAACTTCGCCCATTTAGGGTACAGGAAGTGGAAATCATTGCACACAGATGGCACTGCTTGTTATCTTAACTTTACTTGCCATTTACTTGCCATTCTGACTGAAAAATGTGGCATCTGCATGATTCAAGTAGAAGTGAAAAGCAAATCCCAGACCCACCTGCACTTGATTTGTGTGTCTGCAGTTTTTGTAATGCCAGAGAGGCTACCAGGTCAGCTGGTGATGTAACAGTAACACAAAAGCAGCTGTTTTTGATTCTACAAAAGCATGCCTACTGTAATAATTTAACACTGATGCACCACTTGTTTGCTAAACTGGACAAATATAAGACCTTGTATCAGTCAGCACAGACTAAATGCAACACAGAGCAGGTCAACACTGGAGTTCTTATGAATATACACAATCAAAACAAGTTCCAACACTGCCAGCACTAGATTTACTTCCATGGAACTGAAGGCGATAAACGTTTCATCATCGCCCACATTCAGCCGCATACTGTAGAAGGATCTCTGTCATCACGGCTCTACGAAAGGGAGTGAAAAGATGGAAAGGTCAGGGGTGATGAATTCAGACTTTTGAAATCCTTACCTCCTTAGTGAAAAAGCTAAACAAGCATCAGCAAATGCCTGGCTTTTACACATGAGATGGCATGGAATTCCCCCACCTCTAACAGAAAGAGGTTCATGCAGTTCTGTCTTATAATATGTGTGACCTTATATGACTCAGGTTTGATGCCTTGGTGCTACTATATTTCCAATCGTGTTTTCACATTTCCGTGTAACAGAGTAAGATATGCCAACTAATGTGAGTATGTGTGGTTTCTGTTTGCAGTGCCAACAGTAATGCAATACATAATGGTGGTGTGGACCAGCAGTTCTCAGGAAAATCATAACTGAGAGAAGCTGCCAAGTTGGTTATAGAACTGTAAGACAAAGGCAGCATAGGAGCTGTTTTCATTTTACTGACGCTCCGATAACACCGCTAATATGTATTTTGTACTGCTTTACGGAAAGAGTGAGCCAGCCACAGTCCTGACAAAGCTACACATGAAAGTTTTTCAGGGAAAAAACAAGTGTTGGCAGAAATTTGAACATTTGTTTACCTTCCTTTGCCCAGAAAAAAATACCCAAGTATCAAAAGTAAAATATCAGAAATGGCCCTGTCTTTAAAATATTTTTACTACAGCTCATAAATACTTTTATTCTTGTTTAAAGGGGCCGTTTCTTCACAACTGCTCACTTTCAGGTTCATATTTGTATTTAGTGTCTCTACTGAGACATGTCTCCATGCTTTAATGTTCATAAAGCGGGGGGATTTAAGCCTTGGCAGACCATTTGCAAGAAAACCTATAGAACGCACTACAGGAAAGGGAACATCCCTAAAAGCACAATAAGGCCCTTTTAATATGAATGCATTAACATGTAGACACCATGTAAAAAATTCATTTTTATTACAATATGCCTTCAAGAAATTATGTGAGAGGTAAAAAAAACAATAATCTAGAGCACTGGTTCCCAACCAGGGGTACTGGGACCCCTAGGGGTACACAACGTGTCGCCTGCAGGCAGTCACTGCATGGGGCGTTCTAAAAACGATCATTGCTAAATAGATACATTTTTTTTACATGTAAACAAAAAATAACAATGTCACACTTATGATCTCTTTGCTGGGAGAAATGTTTCAAAACTGATTCAGTCTCCGTGTGTCAGCAGTCTCTGCCGTCAGAACAAAGTGAACACTTCTGTCCGAAGCAAACACACACACACACACACACACACACACACACACACACACACACACACACACACACACACACACACACACACACACACACACACACACACACACACACACACACACACACACACACACTCACTCACATGCTGTTTATATTGAATTGTTGGGACCCAATCAAAGCAGGGTTTTATATTGTCCTCCGCTATCACTGCATCGGGAAAATACTCTCATCTGATCCGTGTGATGACCATGGACTGTCGCTATATATATAATAATAATATATAACAATTATTAATAATGATTTTCTTCAGTAAAAATTATGTTCTTATATAAATCCTATTAAATGCATAATATTCATTATCTAAAGAGATTATATCTAACAAGCAGCCCTCCATATTCCCCGTTATCCTTCAGTAGATCTCAGTGTAAAAAAGGTTACTGACCCCTACTCTAGTGACTAAACAAGAGATGTTGACACTGCTAGAAGTGAGTCTTAATATTATTATTTTTCACTGTAAATGTCAACTGTTAAATGCATTTGTATTAAGGGTAAATAAAACAAATTATTATAATTTAAGGAGCAGTTGGGTTGAATATGATAACAAAGAGTTTCATATAAGTAATAGTTTGCAGCTTGTATTTAATTACATAGAAATGCATTACATCTGGGTGACAAACAGACATATTACAACATGTCCTTTAAGGTACATGCCCTAATAAAAGCATCTCAATCAGAGTGCATGGTTAAAAAATGAGTCTTTCCTGGTAATCTCCACCCTGCTACGCCTTCCCCTGCTATCTGATGACAGCAGAAAGGTCCCGTGCGGTTACGCTGTGGGGATATTCAAAATGAAAACATGCGCAATGTCCTCTTTTGATACAAAGATGCTACAGCTTGCAGTCTGTGCTCTCTTAATCGGTGCAACCTTGACAACACTTTTGCAAGTTTATGACCTTCACCGTTGGTTCCTATGTTTTTTGGCATGAACAAAGGAAGACTTGTGACAGCAGTCTTAAGTTTCTTCCGAAAAAAGCAAGTGTGTAAACTTATAGAGATAAGATTTGGAGTTCCTCTATGATAAGATCAATGAGGGTAAGAGGAACTATCACAAGCAGCAGATTACAAAAGATTTAAACAGACTTGTTCAGGATATAAAGGTTATTGAGGCAGCCACTTAGTGCCAAGGGGTTATTGTGGAGCATTTCTTGAGAAAAAGGAAGTGATTATTACCTGAGTTTTTCTGTGGTGTCTTGCATGCAACCTGACAAGATTTGCATGATCACTTTTCATCACTAGTTAAGGACACACCTGATGTGTCCCATCCACTTTCACTTTTTGACATCAATCCAAGCGTTGAACATTAAAGGAGTAACTGCTTTCATTTCACCGCTGATGCTCGGGTTCAAATTCCACATTTACAGTGGGGCAGAAAAGTATTTAGTCAGCCACCAATTGTGCAAGTTCTCCCATTTAAAAAGATGAGAGAGGCCTGTAATTTTTATCATAGGTATACCTCAACTATGAGAGACAGAATGAGAAAAGAAAATCCAGAAAATCACATTGTAGGATTTCTAATGAATTAATTTCAAATGATTGTGGAAAATAAGTATTTGGTCAATAACAAAAGTTCATCTCAATACTTTGTTATATACCCTTTGTTGGCAATGACAGAGGTCAAACGTTTTCTGTAAGTCTTCACAAGGTTTTCACACACTGTTGCTGGTATTTTGGCCCATTCCTCCATGCAGATCTCCTCTAAAGCAGTGATGTTTTGGGGCTGTCGCTGGGCAACACGGACTTTCAACTCCCTCCAAAGATTTTCTATGGGGTTGAGATCTGGAGACTGGCTAGGCCACTCCAGGACCTTGAAATGCTTCTTACGAAGCCACTCCTTCGTTGCCCTGGCGGTGTGTTTGGGATCATTGTCATGCTGAAAGACCCAGCCACGCTTCATCTTCAGTGCCCTTGCTGATGGAAGGAGGTTTTCACTCAAAATCTCACGATACATGGCCCCATTCATTCTTTCCTTTACACGGATCAGTCGTCCTGGTCCCTTTGCAGAAAAACAGCCCCAAAGCATGATGTGTCCACCCCCATGCTTCACAGTAGGTATGGTGTTCTTTGGATGCAACTCTGCATTCTTTCTCCTCCAAACACGACGAGTTGAGTTTTTACCAAAAAGTTCTATTTTGGTTTCATCTGACCATATGACATTCTCCCAATCCTCTTCTGGATCATCCAAATGCCCTCTAGCAAACTTCAGACGGGCCTGGACATGTACTGGCTTAAGCAGGGGGACACGTCTGGAACTGCAGGATTTAAGTCCCTGGCGGCGTAGTGTGTTACTGATGGTAGCCTCTGTTACTTTGGTCCCAGCTCTCTGCAGGTCATTCACTAGGTCCCCCCGTGTGGTTCTGGGATTTTTGCTCACCGTTCTTGTGATCATTTTGACCCCACGGGGTGAGATCTTGCGTGGAGCCCCAGATCGAGGGAGATTATCAGTGGTCTTGTATGTCTTCCATTTTCTAATAATTGCTCCCACAGTTGATTTCTTCACACCAAGCTGCTTACCTATTGCAGATTCAGTTTTCCCAGCCTGGTGCAGGTCTACAATTTTGTCTCTGGTCTCCTTTGACAGCTCTTTGGTCTTGGCCATAGTGGAGTTTGGAGTATGACTGTTTGAGGTTGTGGACAGGTGTCTTTTATACTGATAACGAGTTCAAAAAGGTGCCATTAATACAGGTAACGAGTGGAGGACAGAGGAGCCTCTTAAAGAAGAAGTTACAGGTCTGTGAGAGCCAGAAATCTTGCTTGTTTGTAGGTGACCAATTACTTATTTTACCGAGGAATTTACCAATTAATTCATTAAAAATCCTACAATGTGATTTCCTGGATTGTTTCCCCCATTCTGTCTCTCATAGTTGAGGTATACCTATGATACAAATTACAGGCCTCTCTCATCTTTTTAAATGGGAGAACTTGCACAATTGATGGCTGACTAAATACTTTTTTGCCCCACTGTATATGGCCGCTTTAATGTTGCCGGTCTGAGAGCTTCAATAATAAGGATAATTAAAGCTGCGAGCAGCGATGGGCGGGTTTTCGACACTCAGTGCAGGTCCGCTGTTGTCTGCACGTCGCCTCGTCACAAAGGTGTCTCGAGGACTCGGCCATTCGCAAACGTAGGAAGATTCAGGCCGATCGGAGAATGTACATGGGAGTTACAGCTGTAACATAAACATGACGAGGGATCTGTCGCCATGGTAACGGCTCATGATGACACCCCATTGAGGTCTGCATCGTTATCAAACATATGAAATCTGGGGCTGTTTGGAGAATGTTCGCTGGAGTTATGAAAAAAACCTTGTTTCATGGCGAGCATTGTGTTGCCATGGCAACGACATATGGTGACACCCCATAATAGGCCTAGATGTCTTGAGGCTTGCATCGTTATGAAACATATTAAGTATGAGGCCGTTTGGAGAATGTTCAGTAGTTATGAGAAAACCGTGTTTCATGGCGAGCATTGTGTTGCCATGGCAACGGCACATGGTCACACCCCATAATAGGCGTAGGTGTCTTGAGGTTTGCATCGTTATGAAACATATTAAGTTTGGGGCCGTTTGGAGAATGTTCACTGGAGTTATGAGAAAACCTTGTTTCATGGCAAGCATTGTGTTACCATAGCAACAGCATACAATGACACCCCATAATAGGCATAGGTCGCTTGAGGTCTGCATCATTAGCAAAAGTTTGGTGGCGATTGGACCTTGTATATTGGAGTTACGGCGACATCGTGCTTTATGGCGAGGGATGCGTTGCCATGGAAATCGCACATTCTGAAACCTCAGATTTTACGTAGAGCTGTTGAAGCATTGACCGGTCATGTACACGTGAAGTTTGGTGGAGATCAGACCATTTTCCAAAGAGTTAATGTGACATCGTGTATTGTGGCGAGGGATGCGTTGCCATGGAAACGCGACATGTTTAAACATCCTATTTGACTGTTCAGGGCAGCAGTGTTAATCGCCATCTGAAATCTTGAGCTGTTCTGAGCATGTCAGTTGGAGTTATGACATCATCTTGTTCCATGGCGAGGGATCACCTAGCATCGCGCGAACGTGAAAATGGGCGCCACAGTACGACAACAGCGTGCGATAAAAAAAAAATTCAGTTTGATAGCGTTTTACCACCCACGTCTCGAGATGTTACTTTCCAAGTTTGGAGTCGATCGGATAAGTGCCTTAGGAGGAGTTTGTCAAAGTACGGAGGGCGAAAAACGCGATAAATCACGTTTTCCCAACGCCAGATTCAAGATGGCCGACTTCCTGTAAGTTTTTTCATACCCCTCCAAGAGGTTTTTTAGTCCGTCTCCGCCCCCTAGACGTACGTAGCAAATTTTGTTTATTTACGAGAAAGTTATAGGGGGGGAGCTTACGTTAAAAACTGAAGTGGGCATGGCTTGCGCATTTTTTTACGCAAAGTTCCGGAACACATTTCACACATCTATTTTCAACAGTCCTGACGCGCGTGCATAATTCGGTGACTTTTCCCATATGTTGCGGGGGGTCCAATATGCGTTCAAAATGGAAAAATAAATGAATAAGAATCATAATAATAATAATCATATCAATTCGCCCACGTCACTCTACAATAGCGGGCTACCCAACTGTCATGATTTTGGCCCCTCTTTGGGTGTTTTTGCCCGTCGTTTTGCTGCGCCCACGTCACTATGTTCGCGCGTCCTAACTGTCAGCGTGACTCGAGACCCCTTTTTTGTGCTTTTGCCCATCGTTTTCCCTGTTTTGTGTGTGTTTTGACCTCTGGTCTCAGACCCTAATAATTTGAATTTATATAGCGCCTTTCTAGGTACCCAAGGCCGCTTCAGCTTTAGGCTTAAACATGATGGTGACCAGAGAGGAAAATACTTCTACAGGGTGTTAAAGATAAATACTTTGAAATATGCAATCCCAAGACATGTTGAATTTAGGCCCCCTTGTGTTTTGCGTCGTTTGCTGCGCCACTACAAATTTCGGCCAAACTGTCAGGTGATCGAAGACCCTTATATTGTGCTATGCACGGTTTCCTGTTTGTGGGAGTTGACACAGTTGGTAAGTTGACCCAGCCCCTGTATCTAGGCAAATGGGAATTTTTTGTCTTGTGACCATTTAAAATTTAAAGGGAAACCCCCCTCATTTCTATTTGGGGTTTGATGGGGAAAGGGGCCCTTTAAAGTGGTTAATTGGGGGTTTTTTAAAGTAAAATTTTAACATGTAAATTTTATTTTTCCGATATATCAAAGCAAATGTATCAAGGGGCTGAAAACCCCCCTATAACATGGGTTTGGGTTTTTTAGAAAGGGTTTTAAAAAATGTAAATTTATTTTGTTAAAGATTTGCCTTTGAAAGACTTTTAAGGTAAAACAGTTTTTTTTTCAAATTTTTGCCCCCGGGGTTGGGGGGTTTTAAAATTAGCCAGGGGGTTTCAACTAACCCCCCATGACGCAAATTTAAATTTAAATTTTAAATTCCGTTGGTTTTTAAAATGGTTTTTTCCCGTTTTTTTTTTTTCACAACTGAAATTTTTTTTTAATTTTTTTATTTTAAAAATTGTAAAAAAAAGCTATAATTTCCAAGAAATTCCAAGAGAAAGACTTTAGGAGATGGAGGGGAAACAGCACTTTTTTTGGGAAAGGTTTCGAAAAAACCCTTGAGTAGGGCCCAAAAAAAAAAATTTTTGAAGGCAACCCCATTCTTAAATTGGAAGGAAAAAGGAGGTGAAACAGTTTCCGTGGAACACAGGGGGGAAGAGGGTTCACACGGAGGAGAAGGGGAAATTTCAGACCAGATCAAAAAACCGGCGGGTATTTTATGGTTTGTATTTTTGTTTGGTTTTTGCCAAAAAGCAATATTTTAAAGTGAACTTTAATGAATGATTTTCCCTGAATTATAACTATACCCGTTTTTTTTAAAAAAATTTTTTTTTTTTTTATTTGGGCTGCTTAGGTTTATTTTTTGTTACTTTTTATTGAAAGAGGGCTTTTTATGCCCCAGTCCCCCCAGTATTAAAAGCCAAACGAAAGGGAAGGTTTTGTAAGGTTGGGGAAACGGGGTTTAAAATTTTTGGAAACACAGTCCACACGCCTGTGGGGTTTTTTTTGTTTTTTTCATTTATTTTTAAAAAACCGTGCAAAAACTGTAAGTCGGTATTTTGGCCCCCCAAAAGGATTTAAATTAAATTTTTATAAATAATTATTTTAAAAATTTTAATTTTTTTAAAATTAATATTTTATTTTTTATTTAAAAAAATTTTTTAAAAGGTTTTTTAAATTTAAACAATTTTTCCCTTTTGGTGGCCTTTTAATTTTTTTTTTTAAAATTTTTTTTAATTAAATTTTTTGGAAAAAAAAATTTAAAATTGGAACTTTTTCAATTTTTTAATTTTTTTAAAAACATTCCCTTTAAAAAAAAATCAAAGGTTTTTTTAAAAAAAAACTTGAATTCCCTTTTCCATCCAAAATTTTAAAACATCCCTCCATTCCGCGTTTTCCTTTCCCCCTCATTTTTATCCATCCCTCCCCCTCCCTCCATCCCTCCCATCCATCCAATTTTCCCATCCACCATTTCCCTCCTTCCTACCCTCCATCCAAACCATCCCATCCATCCATCCCCTCCATCCAATTTAAAACCACCCATCTTCTACCCCCCCTTTTCCTTTAGGGTTTGCGTGGTAACACTCCCAAGGCAGAGAGCCCCAAAAACCCCTTTCCCTTTCCCCCGGGCCACAAAAAACCGCTCTGAATGGGGGGTTCCAATTTGGGACTCCCCGGCCAGCGAAGGATTTAATCCCTCCACCGGGGCCCAGGTTTACCCTCGGTTTTTTCCCGCTGGGCGTGCCTGGAAATCCCAAACCTTTTCCTTTTTTTTGGGGGCAAAACCAAAAGGGGGCATCCTACTAGGGGCCCGAACCAATAACTGGCTCTTTTCAACGCGGGGGGGTCAGCGGGGTTTTACTCGAAATTTCCCCCCGGGATGAATTCTTCAAAATTTTTCCCCCAAGGGGAGATGGCCCGCCACCTGCGGGGGAAAATTTCCCTTTCGGTTTTTTGTTTTTCCGCGATTTTCGTTCTTTCGGTCATTGGGCCCATCCTTCCGACCTTTGGTGGGGTAGGAAAGAAGGGTTTGGCCCCGGGGAAGAGAGCCTTTTTCCCTTTTTGGCCCCAGCTCTTTTTTTCATTTACAAAAGGGGGGGTTTTTAAAGGGGGATTTCAGGGACCCGCTCCCAAAAGCTTCCCCTTTTTTAGCCCCAAACTCAAGCCCCTTTTTCCTTCATCCCAGAAAAAAGAACCCCCGAGTTTTTGAAAATCCCTTAAATTGGGGGGGGAAGGCCTTTTCCCCACCTGGGGGGGCAGTCCATCGGGGGGTTTCCTTTCTGGAAAAATGGCCTTTTGATTTGGAGGTGCTGATCCCCATTTCCCGCCCCTTCACCCCTCGGCCCCCGAAAACCGGGGGGGGGGGTTTTCCGGGGGGGGGGGGGGGGGGGGAGTGCTGAAAAGGTTTACAGGGCTGATGAAGCCTTTTGGACCCCAATTCATCTGCAAAAGCAGGGGGTGCAATTTCCCTTAAACCACAAAATTTCAGAACCCCCCCCCCACTTACGCCCTTTGGGAAAACTGTCCAAAGAATTACAAACCCGGTTTGGGAAAAAAAAAAGCTCCAGCCCCGGCCCGGGGGCCCCCCCCTCACCCCGGAAATCGGTTTTCCCCAGTGGAACCCGGAGGGGCCCGGACCCAAAAAATTTGCTTGGGGGGAGTTTCACACACACACAACACACACAAACCACCCCTCACACCTTTGGGGTGGCCCCGGGGTGAGACCCCCCCACCCATTTCTCAACCTTTTCCCTCCCACCCGGGTTTCCCTGGGAAACCCCGGGCATAGGCCCTTTTCCAAAACCCACCAAAACACATGGTTTGACCGGGGTTTAGGTTTTCCCCCGGGCCCCCCCAGGGTTTTTTGCGGAAGGGGAAAAAAAGCTGGTCCGTTGGGTTTTCCCCGACCAGGACGAAAACCCATGTTCCTCTTCAAAACTGAGGTTCGACAACGGGCCCGGGGCCCTCCCTTTCCCGACCTTAGAGGGAAACCTTTTCCCGGGGGGTTTAGTAATGTGTGCTTGAAATTTTGGGCACACCCTTGAATCCCCTTTTTTAAAAAGAGGAAACCACCAACCCCCGGGCTGCCACTCCTTCGGTACCCGGTTTTTCCCACCTTTCCCGGGGGTTCAGCCCCCCAGAGGGCCCTTGGCCCTTTCTGGGCGGAAACTCATCCACCCCCGGGGGCTTTTTTCCCCCGTGGGAGCTGTTTAACTTTCCCCCAGGGACTTCCCCCCCTGGATTGGGAAATTTATCCCCCCTTCATACTCCAGCCCGCCTCTAACATGAGGGCGGAAAATTTTCAGAATTTAGGGAAATTCCTTTTTAAAAATGTTCCTTCCCCGCCCTAAAACAATATCAGTTGAGGTCAACAGCATCCTCCTTACTGTACCAGCTTTTTGGGTGGTTCCCTGCTTCCCCCCTGAGGTTGGGGGGACGGTTTTTTCCCGAAAAAACTTTGGTGGCCGAAAGAAAGTTTCCCTTTCCATGGTTTTTCCCCGAACTTCTCCCCAAAAACCGCTTTTCCCTTTTGGGGCCACGGGTGAGGGTCTTTGGGGGCCCCTTTTGGGCCCGTTTGGGTTTCCCTTTCTCTTGTCAGGAAATAACCAAAGGGGGGAAATTTTTTCCGGAAAGGGCCCCCCCCTTTTTTCAGTGGACGGTTCCCCCGGTCCCCCGGGTTTTTTCCACCAGGGGTTCCCAGGGGTTTCCCACCCTTGAGGCATCAAGACCTTGAGGGGCCACAGTCCCCCCCGAGCTTCGGGGGAAAATGGAAAAGGGGTTGGAACACCCCCATTTTGGGTTTAATGTCCCCCGCCTCCCCAGCCCGAAAAAGCTCCCCCCGGAGGTGTGAGTTTTTTTTGGCCTCCCCGGTTTTGGAAATCTCCAGATGGGTCCCCTTTTACCCCCACTACACGTTTTTTGGGTGTTCCACAGGTCCGGCCAGGGCTTCCCCCGCCACTAACCCAACTCACCACAGATGGTGTTTTTGTTGGGCAGCTCTGCCCCTCCCCTTCAACCCCAAATGTTCCCAAAAACTTGGGGGCCTTTAGGTCCGAAAGTTCGATTAAAAAAACGATATGGACCTTTGCCCAGTGGGGCCTTTTTGGGTTCCACGTACACCTTTTGAGCCCTCCTTTTTTCCGTAAAATTTGGGGTTTTGGGGTTATTTTGGCCCAAACCCTCTGCCCCGAAATTTTCCAAATTTAAACCAAAAAAAAACAACTCCCGGGTTTAGGTTTTGGGGGGTTTGTTCCCCCAATTTTCGTAAACCAAGTGTCTCCTCATTGCCCAAAGTTTTTGGTTGAAAATCTCCCCGCCAAGACTAAAAGGGGTTTCCCCCCAGGAGCCCCCAAAGGACTTTTTTTCGGGTTCCAAAAAAAGGCCCAAAAACTTGAACTGCTGTTTGGGGCAAAAAGCAAAAAACAACTTCAGAAATTTTCCCCCCCTGACCGCAGGGCGTAGGGGGGGCCCCTCCGTCCACTGGGGGGGAAACTTTTCCCAAAAAAAACGGCACTCAACCGGGGGCTTGGGGGTATCCCACACCCGGGTCGGGGGCCCTTTCACCCCTTTGGGGAAAATCCCGGGGAAAAATAAAGAAAATTTAAACCCAGTGGGGTGGTGAAAATTTTTTTTGGGGGGGGGGGGGGCAGGTTTTTGGGGGGCCCCGGGGGTTTAAAAAAAGCACTTTCCCCAAAGAGAAAATAACCCAAAAAGAGATTCCGGGAATTTTTTTGAAAAAAAAAAGATTTATTAAACAAAACAAACTATTTTTTTAAAATTGGAACTAGGGTTTGATTTGTTTTTTTCAGGGCACATAATTTTACTTTGGGAAAATTTTTTTTTGCCCGGTTTTGGCCCCCCTACTTGTAAAGAAATTTGCCCCCCCACTTTTCCAGTGGCAAATTCCTCAATAACTCTTGGTTTTAAAGTTTATATGTCTGTGACCAGCCTTTTTTCCATTTTGGGGCATGGGGTAAGGGAATTTTAGTTCTCCCGATCATGGGGTTCGGAGGGGGAAGGGGTTTTTAAACCTTTTTGAGTTTGAAAAACCCCCCTCTCCGCCTCAGCGTGGGTTTTTGGGGTTTTGGGTTTATTTTTCAGCAGTGTTTCGGGGCTTGAAAAAAACTTTAGATAGTTTTTTTTCTATGGCAAATGGGAAAATTCCACGCCCCTAGGCGGGTCTGGAAATTTGGGCTGTGCATTGTTTAGGCCAAACTTTGTTTCAGCTTGCCCATCCGAATTGGGTTGGCCTTCAAAAGTGGTGGCCAAAAGGCCCAAAGGCCAGGGGAATTTTTTGAGGTGCTTTTAAATGGTTGCCCCGGCCCGTAAGGGGGACTGATGTGGGGGGGTTTTGAAGGCAAAGGGTTCCCTTTGGTTTTTTTCCAAATTGGTTTTACTTTCCTAAAAGATAAATTTTTTATTTATAGGAGAGAGGAAAAGACAGATAAGTTGTTTGGGAAAAACTATTTTCGATCACTTTTTAAAACCAAATTTTTGTTGGGTTTAAATTTTTAAGGTTTTTTTTTAAATTTTTCCCAAATTTTACACCCAAATACTTCCAAAAATTTCCCACAAATCGGTTTGCCATTTGCCCCCGGTCAAAAGCAATTTAAAGCTTTGGCCTTTTGTTTATGTTTAAAAACCTAATTTAGACTTGATTCTTTGCTTTTGTGTGGCCCAAGAACCCGAACTTCAGATTTGGGTTTCCCGGCCTTTTGTTTTTCTAGGTTTTCCAGGAATTTGGGCCTGATGGTTGGGCCCAACGGAAACCAAGGGCTTTAAACATTTTTTGGGGCCCTACCCCTTTGGTCCAAACACAACCCCTACCCCAAAGAATTTAGTATTTCAGTTTTCTAATTTGGAAAATCCCGCCATGGGATTAACTCAAATAATGTATATCAAAACCTATTTTGCTTGGATTTAACTGTAACCCCAGGCCAAACTGTGATTTTGAAAATCACCTCAGCGCAATCCTTTTTTAGCTATCTTCCGGGCCGCCCCGGGGCTTCCCGGGTGAGGGGGCCACTGCCCTTTTCTCCCCCACCATTGGGAAAGGGAGAAACTCTTGTAATAAAAATAAAAATTAAATTTTCAAAACTTTTTTATTTAAAACTATGGTACAAATGAAAGAATTGGCCCCGATTCGCTTACAAATAACAATTTAGTTACCGGATTTTTGTATGGGCCCCTTGGAATGGTGGAAAGCATCTTTCTATATGGACTGAAAACTTGTCTTCTTTGGGGTTGGCTTTGAGGCGTCCCCTTTTGGCATTTTTTATGGAAACAGTTGCAGGTAAATTGAACTGAGGGTCCCCGTAGGGTGATGTTTGCCTTTTGCTTCTTGGGTGGTCTTTTATCAAAGCCCCTGATGCTCGAAATTTTTTCCCAAGCTTTCAAAGAGGTGTTTTTTTTTGCTCAAAACCCGTATTGCGGCCGGGCTGTGAAAAAATTCCCTCTCACAGTGTGGGTTGGGGAGTCTTTTTGGGGCCTACCTTTATCAAGCACCCCTGGGGCCCCTTGGGGGATCTTGAAAAAAACGCAGAAAATCCCCCCAGGTCGGAAAAAAAGTTTTTGGGCTTGACTAAAGTGGGGGTTTGCCCGTTGCATGATAAGGGTTGGCTGAGGGCCCTTTGCAGTGGATTAGTGGGCCCGTTGGGGTCATCCCCGGGTTTCTTTTGAACTCCTGAAGTGGCACCCCCCAAATTTAAATTTTTACCGTCATTGCCTGGCAGATGGTTTATTTTTTGCTCACCTGGGGGGGATGGGAGAAAGGGGTTCTTTTAAAACATCGGCCCAAAGGTTTTTGCCGTAGCCGACCGAGGGGGGATGAATTTAAAGAATCTTTCCACCAGATTTTATGTTGATGTAGCGTGCACAACAAAAGTTGGGCCCTTTTGTGCTTAAAGTCCGTGGTTTACTTCTTGGATGAAGAAATCGCTGCTTTGAACTTCATGATGTTTTTTCCCCCAACAGAAGCATACAGTTTTAAGGGAAATTATTCTGGAAATGTTTTGGATGTTCCTTTTTTAAAAACGTTGCGCTTCCCGATGTTTTTTCAGTACACCGTTCCGTGATGCAAAACGACGTCCCCCAAGCCACGAAAAAACCCCGGGTTTCCCAGTTTTTGTCTGTCATGGCCCCGAAGGGCCCCAATCAAAGGCACCACAGAAAATTCAACGTCTTTATTGGAGAGGATTTTGTCGGTTTTTTCTCACCCCTTCATTATGTTTCCCAATGTCAAAATTTGGTATCTTCATCCGCTGCTCGGCATGTCAATTTTCCCAAAAAGGTTTTTGTTAAAACGTTGGTTAGGTGGCTGCGGCCCCCATTTTGATTTTACATTTTTGTGGGGAAGTGCTTTAGATCCCTTATCCCCGGGTTTTTTGTCCAAAGGGGGCAGTTCCGGATTTTTAAAAAAAAGACAAGGGAAAAAAAAAAAAGGGGTGGGCCCTTTTTACAACCCGCAAAAACCCAAACCCCTTTGCATACAAGTTGAGGAGAAAGTCCGGAGTGTAGGTTCTCCCCCGATCAGGGGGGTGGGTCTGTTGAATGGGTTTTTTCCCGGGCGCTCCCATCCCCCAATTTTTCCAAGTCTTTCAATTTTTCTTTTCGACATTGGATTGTCGATGAATCGGTTTTTTTAAGTAGGGGTTGCCCCGGAGTTCTCAGCCTTGATGTCGCCCCTATTCATCAATCTAAGTTCTGTAGGGACAGTGGGCCCCTTTTTCGCTTGGGTTTTGGGGTTTTTAAGAGCTGATTCGCCCCAAATAGTCCAAAACGCTATTTAAAAATGTAATTGAAAAAAGAAACAAGCCTTTTGGGTGTGGGCGCAAAGATTAGCGCCCCCCAGATTTTAAAATTTCATCCCCCAATGAAAAGGGGAACCTTGCTAAAAGCTGAGAAATTTTTAAGTTCCCATTGAATTCCCTGTTTTTCGGCGCCCCTGGCGGTAGCACCTGCCTTTTCCGAAAAAGGGAAAAGGCCCAAAATATTTTGTCCGGACACAAAATTTTTTTGGGGTTTTTGACCGTGGTTCCCCCTACACATTTAACCTAAACACGGTCAAATTTTTATTTCAATTAAGGGTTTTATATATTTAAAGTTTTTTAAACTCAAAAAATTTGGGTGGGGGGGCGGGCCCCAAGCGCCCAAATATTGACGCACCCCCCACTTGGGCCAAACCCCCCATCAAGAAAATTAAAGGGGGCCCGAGTCGACGTGTGGGTTTTGAGGTGAGCCCCCCCAGATGCCCAACTGGTTAACGCTTCCCCCCTCCCCCCACAAGCTCCCGGCCCCCTTCCCCCCCCGGAGGTGACATTTTCCAAAAACCCCCAAAAAAAGCTTCTGTGCCCGAGGCTGGGCCGCCCAGACCCTTGCCCCTTTTACGGCCACCCTTCTGGCCCGGCACCCGGGCCCCCGCTGTTTCCCCTTTGGTGGTGGGCCCCCGGGACCAGTTGTTTTTTTTGGGTGGTGCCCGGCCCCGGGCCCCCCGTGGCAAAACCCCGGCCCCCGAAGTCGCTGAGAGTCCTTTCCCTTTTGGGGGCTGGCTTTCCCGAATGGGACCCGGGCTTCCCCCGGACCGGGGTTTTCCCTTTCTTTTTGTTTGTCATGAGGGGGGTTTGGGAAACCCAAATTTTGTCTGGCCCTTTTGGACCCAAATTTTCCCTGGGAGCCCCACCCGAAAAACAAAGGTTTTCCCGGGCAAAAAGCCCCGGTTTAAACGGGGCCCCCAAAACTTTTTTTTCCACCCCGATAAAATTTATGGCCGGAAAGGGAGGTTTAAACTTGGAAAAAAAAAAATTTTGGGGCAATTTACCCCCGATGGTAATCCCTTTAAGTGTATTCCCAAATTTTCCCCCTTTAAAATGGCAAATTAATTATTCTTCCTGTAACTTACTTTTAGTCTACAATTAGCAAAAAAGAGAGTAAGCATAATTCCCAAAATGTTGAAGTATTCCTTCAACATTAATGCTTTTTATCTTAACACCATCAGGGTGGTGAAACCCTGATGACGGGGAGGTAAGTATGGGCTGAAATATGTGCCACCAGAAACTGAATTTGAATCATTTATATTTGAATTTGAATTGCTAAACTTGAATAATTGCATTGAAAAACTGAATTTGAATCACATCATTTGAAATTGTATTGTTTAATTTGCATCATTGCATTGGAAACCTGAATCTGAATTGTATCATTTGAAATTGAATTTATTAGTTTGGAACTGAAGTCCAATAAAATTGGATCCTCAATGAAAATTCAACTCTCTCTACATATTCACATTCAGTTCTCACAATTCAAATTCAGTTCTCAAAATTCAATTTCAAGTTACTGTGACAGACATCCGGGTAGTTGAAGGATGCAGAATGAGCAATCGAGCGCAGACACACAGGACTCCTCTTCGGCCAATCAGCACCTATGTTTTTTAAGCACAGTATGCTTTCTACCCGCCAAAAAAACGGGCAACTCGCCTTGCCTTGACTGGAGTGAGAATGGATTCAGCTGGGACAAATACGGTAATGGCAATTTAACATATATTTTAACGATCTTTTGTTTAACTGTTGTTAAAGGTTGTAGCTATTTTGTAGAAACATTTCGTTTCGTCAGCGAGCATAAACAAATCATGTTTACGACTAGCACGTTAGCATTGTTTCAGCTAAAGTTATCATTTTAGCAACGCTGCAACGCGCGCTGTACCTAGTCTACAAACAGCAGTGCATACAATAACGACACATATTCGTTTTTACTGTCAGTGAATAGCACCGAGTGAAAGTCAACGTTTTCTTTATATCTAGTGACAGTGATCATGTCGTTAGCTCAGATAAGTACCGGTAAACTTAGTCAGAAGATCTAGAAATAGAAGGCATCATGCTAGCTAACTTGCCAGTCCCACCTGTGACTTGCCTGTCCAGCCCCCCAGTCATCTTAACGTAATAACTTTGTGCAATATATTTTCTTTGGAATATGGAAAACATCCCACTTTGTAATTTTTTATTTGGTAATATTTGTTATTTATATTGTTGTATGGGTTATTTAAGTTGATGTATTGTATAGCTCTTCCAACCTACTGCTCCATTTTTATACTTTTGACAGGGAGACATCTCAGAAGCAGTCAATTCAGCAAGACACCTCCTAAATTTGCTCACAAATGCAACACCTTCCCCTGGTCCTGTTGGGCCCAGTGCCCAACACAGAGCCACTCCTGTTGGGTCCAGTGCCCAACAGCAAACTGCCCCAGAGACTCCAAGGTGATGTGTCTAGTTTCACAACAAATAACACACACCCAGATTAACATGTATAACAATTCAATCATTTGACCTCTGAGACATTGTACCCTGTTCATTTAAATGTTGACTATTCCGCATAAAATAATGTGATGCATCTTCTGAAAGATCTTGGTGTCATTCTAGCAGACAGGGAAGGAGTCAGGAAAGAGGGAGAGATTGCCGACCCAGTGTCCACACAGAAATGACAAGGTCCTTCACTGTATTTGGTTACTTTGTCAGACTGACTTGTCCCTTACATTCATTTATTTTGTACTGTAAAGTTAAAACATTCTCATCATCACAGGTCTTTTCCTGCCCTTTTTGGAGCAAAGGGAAAGCGCAGGTGCGTTCGAGGGCCTTCCAACCACTTCACGCCAGTCAAAGAGACACAAATGACATTTTATCTCTTACCCAAGCTTTCTGAGCGTACTCCGAAAGGGACTGAAGAAGTTTTTCATCTGCAAGCTGGTTTGGGACGCAGGTCCACGCTGATACCAGAAAACTACACCCATGATGAGGTGAGGCAAGATTGACAATCTTTTTTTTTTTGTCATATAATATTTTAATATAGTCCACCATCAAAACCAATGTTCTTTTATCAATATGATGGTATAATTTATATTACTCTTGAAGGTGTGTTCAACCCTCAAAGATCTATATCCAAAACTGGAAAGTGTGTCTGGGGGCTGGCTGATTTACAAAGGAGCCGGTACATAGAACCAATGTCTAATCTAATGTTGTTATAAAATCATTTGGAACAATATCATGAGTGATGAGCACTGTCACATTTCAATAGAATTCAACTATTAAATAACTTTTCTTGTTAGGAGGTTGGGGTGCTAGAAAACTATACATGGTGTCTCCTGAGGACAGTGGATATACTGGGCTAATGCTGAAGACGGCAAGTGTAGGCGGAAAGGGTGTCCTATATATTGCTCCAATACAGGAGGAACTAAACACTCAACCACTGCCTCCTGACTCCACGTCCTTTTCCAGTATGCCAAAGGCAATGTGCCACTCCTGTCACACCAGCTATCCATTACAGATCCTACCGCTGCATGTTGAAACATGCAAGATTTCAGATACTTCTCCACAGGAGGTATGTACAGACCCGTTGTATGGATAATGTTGGGAGATCACGTTATATTACAAATAGCTTTACTCTGTAAAACACAGAAACGACTACCGCACACTTTTAAGCTTGCTACTAGATATCTCTAATGGACAACGTTTTGCTCCATCAGGATCTTCCTCAGGTCCAACATTGTGAATGTTGCTTGCATAATACTCACTTCATAGACCGTCTTCATATAATAAATGAGAACTTGCTACTCTCCTTCATCAGATTAGTGATGAAGACCCGGATTACAGGCACCCCAAACCAGATATGGAAGACTTTGAGGTAAACTCAAATCAAAAGGTGACATAATTGGTACCTTTTCAAGCATCAGTGGTATTTTGGTTGGGTTAAAAAAGTGTTTGGACAAAGGGACATATTACACAATTACAGACGTGACACAAGTTTGTACTGTAGATCATATCTTTTTCACCACCGCTTACTGAAATTGTCAGTTGCCATTTTTGTGTAGAATCACCTTTCCCATAGACCTACAGAGAATTCTCTCAACACCCTAACCATCCATGACAAAAAGCAAACATCAGCCCCTTTAGCACCTGACAGGGACAGGGAGTCTGACAGGGAAGTTAGGCTCAAAGAACAAAATGTCAATCTAACCACATAAGTCACCTTTCCCCTTGACATGTTGCACCATTCAGCTTGAATACAATGTCTTAAGAGAACAAAGAGGAGCCTCACCATTACAGTTGGATTTAGTCATGACTTGTGTAGTGGCCAGTTCCACCTGATGTAATGTGGATATTTAAGGTAGTTAAGCTATATTTTCAATTAGGCTGTGTTAATTAATTAACAGATTATGCAAAAACATCTGTTGAAAGATGAATAACAACAGATATATGCAATCAAGCAAAATGAATATTTGCAGACACATCACAATTTCATTCCTTTTTGAGGTATTCTTGTCTCCACCTTTTATGTTAAACATTGAAGTGATTCTCGTTGCAGACTGTGTGCCCAATCTGTGGCCAGAATTTTCCTCCCAATGAGCTGGAGGCACATGCAAGCCAGTGTGGAGAGAGGTAACTGAATCTTTTAGCACAATTTAGAAAATATGTCAAGATATTGTAGTATTTTAGTTAGGGATATCCCTCCAAGCATCTGTCTTCCCACCAATGGATGAATGTATTGACCAGTTGGATTTAATACCTTTAAATTGACTGTGCTGTTACCATAAAGGCTATTTTTTCTCCTTTGGTTGTCACTGCCATATGATTTTTATTGATCAGTTAGTCCTGACCATAACAAAATTACTTCCTTAGAAAAATCCACCTTTTAACTTAAACTTTCATATGTGACTTCTGTACTGAGTTTATTGTACACCTTTTTACATTTTAAGTTCAGAGGATATGGGTTTCACTCTCAACTTCATACTTGTGTTTTGTCATTTCAGCAAAGCTGACTTCATTCCTTCAACCTCAAAACACAAGATGAGCATTTCTAGGTTTGTACGCTTCTACAGTCTCCTTCAACAGTCAATAACCTAAGGCTCTCAAGCTTTTGGGGCCAAGTAACTCTTATCATGTCAAAGAATCCAGGGATCACCTGTAAGCTATGACCCTACAGAAGCAACAAAAAAGTAAATTACACAAATCTGCTAATACTCACACACAATAGAGAAAGCATAACAATGCAAGACAACAAGACAATATACACTTTCCAGAATCACACTGCCTAACAGGTATTTATTTCTCCATCAGCCTTGATGACGTTCTGCATGCCATCTCTGCTGCTGTTAACAACGAGGAAGAATTTCCTCTCACTGTATCAAGATCCCATTTGGTGGAGTGAGGCCTTGCTCAATGGAAGCGACAAAAGAAGGCATTGCCTACCAGTCTGTACAGCATTTCTTTTTCCCTTCTATATTTTAGTGCTGTTGTTCTTCATGCCATACTTCGGCTGCTGCCCCTTCTCTCCCAGCTACATGAAGGTCTGAAACTTTATGGTCTCGCTGATCTTATGAGCCAATACTCAAACATCTGTCAACCACTCTTTGTCCCTGGTGTGGAGGTGAAGGTGAGTTAATAGATGTAGGCTTTAGTAGGTATGTACAGTACTGATATCACTTTTTACTACCAATAGTGATTCCAAGTCCTAAACTCAGCTTATTTCAAATACCAATTCTCCGTCTCTCCTCTGCTGTCAGTGTGTCTGTTTTGACTGACACTGACAGTTTATTTCTCTCATTCATTGGCTTTGTTCTCACCCAGTGCCGCTTGCTCTATTCATTAACTCTCTAGCTCTAACGATACATTGTTTCTCTCAGGCTGATGCTGACTTCGTCTTTGCGGTGTGCCATCCTGAGTTCAGTGAGAAGGGCTCCAACCAAGAACAGGTGGAAGTGAGCGTTATGAACCATCTACAGGACTTCTTGCAGGAGCTGGAAGCATGTAATTGCTCATTTAATTTTCTTCTTGTAAACTCTGTGTACTTAGTTTGTCTTACACATCTCATGAAGTTTCTATGTAGATTACATTATCATTGTAAGTACACTTATGTCAGATTAGATTTCCAAATTCTACCTCTGTGCTGGGACAGGTAAACCATGTCCAATATTTCATTTATATGATTGTTTGCTTTATGTCTCTGAAAAGGTGAACATCCAGAGGTGGGTGACTATCCAGGTCACCTGTCCCCCAGTACATTTCTCCAGTGGCTCACAGGACAGGGCCACATTCCTGTCTTACCAGAAGAGAAGATAAACTTCAGAGTCTGTGTGCAGTTCAATCACACCTGTAACATCCAGTATGGTGTACATACTGTTTGCTACCCAACAGTCGCCGCATGCAGTAATACAATCCGCCTGCCTGTTAAGCATATGCAAACTTATACTGAGTTCAAACAAGTGGTGATAGAGGCCTTCCATCTAGGGCAGGCATTTCATCAGGTATAGGTGAAATGTTGCTGTTTCAAATATGAAGATGTCCTTCACTGTGTTCTTGACAGAATGAATGTGTGTGTCCGATAAAAAAAGTTTGGAAGCAAAATACAACATTTTGTTATTTATTTAGTTTCAATTAGTTTCTCGGATTGGTACACGACTGTCAATGATGGTGAAGTAGGTACAAGGCATGTGCAAGCGTGGTCAAATAAATGTCTCTTCCAAAACTAATTGAATGAGAAAGGGGATCAACGGCAAGACATAGAGCTTCAATGTCCTCGGTCTTCAATGGACATTCAATTTCTGGCACGGTAACACCTGGGTTGGCAGAGTTGTCATGAGAGAGCACTGAGCTCTCCCAATCAATATGCTCAATTTGGAGACCCTAAAACGAACAGAAGATAGTATTATCAGTATGTAGATTGAAAAACATATAGTTAAAGGCAGGACAACAACATCATTGCCATTATTACTCAACTGCCACATTTTCCTGAGACATCTCAGGCTCTCTGATGGGGTGCTGCAGCATCCCAAGCTCCCATAGCTGGTAGTAGAAGAAGCCCTCTGTCCTGATAGGATGATCATTCCATCCAGCAGAAAACTTGGCCAAATCAGCCTTGAGTCGGGGGAGGAAGGTGTACTGAGCACAGAAGAGATGAAGGTTATCCGAGATGTCGAGGGATCCATCTTCCTCCGGGTTGTGTAATACGTCATAGTAAATGTGTGTAACTCCTGTCCAAACGTCCCTCCATAGACGTTCGATTCTACAATTCATACATAGAAAAGTTCCCCAAGGGTCAATCAAACTAAAAAAGTATAGCCAAACAGCAATTCAACTGCAGTAAATATCACACTGAAGGGCAATAACAACAGCACATGCCATGTACCTACTTGGATCTTGAGGTAATTTGATAATAATAATTATTGCAAAAGGAATACTTCACCTCTGGTTGTGCACGCTTTTTCCACTTATAAAGCTTCCATGTCCTGTGCCTCTCACAGTGAACATCATCTGTGCAATGCTGACATTTTCAACACCCTGGTCACCTCTTACCCTGTAACACATTAGATGTTGAAATTAGTATCCATACAACTGAATCCACAAAAAACCTTCACTAAAAATACTGGATCATTTCCTCACACAGGTTCATGAAAACTAAATGCAGCATTGAATAAATCCTGATAATTTCATGTTTCATAAACGGCTGACAAATCATTTATATTGCTTAAAAGATACGATGAGAACCATAATTCTAAATAAATTGAATGCAGCATTAATCACTTGTAAGGCCATCCAAATCTCCTCACTCCATCCAGAAAATACTGAAGTGCAGTGCTTGCTGTGTTGTTGGATCCAGCATTGAGGTACATGATCTAGCGGGTGGAAAACAGACTTAGTTATACTAATAATAGTTATGGGATGATTGTCATAAGATGGATACCCTACCAAAAAATGATGGATTGTACCAGCAATATTTTCATGAGTATGTATTTTGTTACAGTAGGAAACTTACCTTCCTAGAGTAGCCATCGATGCCACCGAATATCACCATGTTATATCTGGTGAAAAAAGGACATGGTTTAATTAAAAAGAAAGAAGCAGAGGATAATTACCCGCAGAAAAATTATTCCAAAGATAACTATTTTCTGCTATATTCAAATGTAATATACAAACCTAATGAGTTTGTGATTGGTGTCTATGTGCTGCAGAAAATGTGGGCCTTGAAAACAGTATTTTCGACGAACAACACAGCCCATACTTGTCATTCTTGATAAGATGCCCTCTGTATCAAGTCTATGCATAGAGGCCTTGAGTCTGGTCCATTGTACATGGTGGCCCTCTGCTTCAAGACACCCCTTGACAATCTGGTATCCAGCATGAGGTAGTCTAGATTTGATGGCTCTCACTTCATTATCCAGAGCATCATCAGTCATGGTGGAATACAGACTCCTAACTGACATGTTGTACTCCTGCATCCTCCTGTATATGGTTCTTCTTGAGACTCCAAGAATGTCTGCTACCACATGTGGCAGGTAGACCTAAATGAAGAAGACTTTGGAGGTGGTCCTCTGTGACCTGTAGTCTTAAACGTCCATGGGGACCTATACTCCTCACCACAGATATTGAGGGGGGAGGTTTATTCCGCAAGTCAAACAAACTGCTCAGTTGATGGAGGGTTTCACATATATCATTAGGCAGAGCTACATTCTCCATTGCATCTATGAAGGTCCTCTCTTGGGTAACTATATATTCTAAATAGTCAAGATCAGGAGGGTTGTTGTTGAGGGCACACTGCAGTCTTTCCCTCAGTCTGGCCAAGCACTCCTGAATGACAATGTTCTGCAAAAGCAATTTGAACTGTTAACATACACCATCTAGTAATGCAACCCATTTCATCCAGTGGAGCTATTCTTTACTGATACCACTGTGAATCACTGACACACTATGTATTAGATGACTGGGGAGTTGGACAGGCAAGTCACAGGTGGGACTGGCAAGATAGCTAGCATGATGCCTTCTATTTCTAGATCTTCTGACTAAGTTTACCGGTACTTATCTGAGCTAACGACATGATCACTGTCACTAGATATAAAGAAAACGTTGACTTTCACTCGGTGCTATTCACTGACAGTAAAAAACGAATATGTGTCGTTATTGTATGCACTGCTGTTTGTAGACTAGGTCCAGCGCGCGTTGCAGCGTTGCTAAAATGATAACGTTAGCTGAAACAATGCTAACGTGCTAGTTGTCTAATGTAATTGTAAACATGATTTGTTTATGCTCGCTGACGAAACGAAATGTTTCTACAAAATAGCTACAACCTTAACAACAGTTAAACAAAAGATCGTTAAAATATATATGTTAAATTGCCATTACCGTATTTGTCCCAGCCGAATCCATTCTCACTCCAGTCAAGGCAAGGCGAGTTCTCCGTTTTTATGGCGGGTAGAAAGCATACTGTGCTTAAAAAACATAGGTGCTGATTGGCCGAAGAGGAGTCCTGTGTGTCTGCGCTCGATTGCTCATTCTGCATCCTTCAACTACCCGGATGTCTGTCACAGTAACTTGAAATTGAATTTTGAGAACTGAATTTGAATTGTGAGAACTGAATGTGAATATGTAGAGAGAGTTGAATTTTCATTGAGGATCCAATTTTATTGGACTTCAGTTCCAAACTAATAAATTCAAATTCAAATATAAATGATTCAAATTCAGTTTCTGGTGGCACATATTTCAGCCCATAGGTAAGGATTAAGAAAACAACGGTTGAGCATTTTGACAATGTGCCAATAAGCAGCTCAGAGTCAGAAAGCTCCCACGACTTTAGTTTGGTCTGACTGCATATGAAAAGAGAGGCGGGGTGTGCCGGAGATAACGCGCTGATAAAACCTGTCCTGTGCGGTGCTGGAATGCAGCACTTGTTGAGTGTTTGAGGACATGTTGCCCAATTTAAGTCATTCAACAGTCAACAGATAATAAGCGTTTACAGAGTCCTCTTTTTATGAGTTCTTTTTACAAGATACTATACTATGCCATTTCATTTTGTTGCACTGTATGCATTTTTAAAGCAGTATTAGATTATACAATCATGACGTATGATACTATGACATTTTCATTGCGTATTTTCTTATGACTTGTATGATTTTTATAAATATTATTAAATTATAATACAGTAGAGTGACTATATTTGTGTTATATTTGTCATGAAATAATATTTCTGATATTTTTATGACATACTATACTATGAATGTATTTAATAATGTATTCCTTTACATTGATTTGTATTTACAACACACTTTCTTTTAAATGAGTCTTTTAATAGTATACTTTGAAATGTAAGTTTTGATGATGTATCAAACTGTTATGCCTTTTAGAAATGTGTTTGTTACTCTGCTATCATAGTTTAATGCAATTTGTTTATTTTCGCAACCCATGGCAATATATAAGCAGTGCATGCTGGGTGACAGGAAGTACATTTGCCATGCCATCAGATACAGTTGCGTGAGCACACCCAGTCATCAGCTCCTCAGTTAAAGGCTTTTCTTTCTCTCTCTTTGCTAAGGCAAAGTCTGTAAGTATTAATGCATGTTATAGCATTAAGTCGTCAAGTATTTTGAGTTTGCGAGTATATTCAGACGGCTAAGACGCTAATTGTGTTGCTAGGCTAAGTTAGTGCTAAAGTTAGCTTTCTGCTTTACCGTTGTTTGATTCCCAGTAAACTTCATGGAAACGAATCATCTGTGTCCTGGGGTTTTGGGAATGTTTAAACTGAATGGAAACATAGCCCATGACACAAACTTTTCTATGACCTTTGACCTTGGGATTTTCTTATTCTTTTATTATAATTGTGTTCACCACACACAATGTTTAGTGAGGGCAACATATGCAAATCTAGGAACTAAATCCTTAGGCTACCAAGAAATTTCTTCACCAATGTGTTTAGGAAGGTGTGTAATATCATGTCTTAAAATGTTGAAATTCAACTCCTGTGGGAAACCTCCTAAAAAAATTGCTCAAAGTTGGGGTACCCATAACCGATTTCTGCAAAATCGAAAATGTTAAATCTGGCTTTAATTAACTTGTGACGGGTCAAACTAGGGGTTTTTCATGATTCTGAGTTGATTGCAAGCATTCGTTTTTCACCAAAACCACTCCTTAGTGCAAAAACAGCCACCCCCACTTTTCCCACTCACTGCATTTTAGCCACTATTCACTAATAAAGGGTTCCAGACTTTTTGCAGCTGCACCGGCAGTCACTGCAATCTCCATTGCAATTGCAGGCTGTAAACTAGAGAAGCTCCACAGGAGCCATGGGGTCTAGTGTTGGAACTGTCTCATACCCCTGAACACCTAATGTCCACCCATAGTCACTAGGGTCCAAAGACATGATCTCAAGAAGGATCCAGTCCCGGGTTTGTATGTACGACAGAGAGAGTGCTGTGGAACTGCACCCTCTGTTGGAGGCAGAGTCTCTGGTTTGATCACCCCAGCTCCCGCTTTCTGTGAGAACAAGCTGTATCGAATTGAACCCAAACTCGTACCTGGTGCATGGTAACTGCACTGAAAGAAGGCTGTACCAGCTTGAATCACATCTTCCTTTGTAGCCTGTGTGTCAAGGAAGATGTCCATGTGTTCATCGATATCCCCTGCACAAACCTTCAAAAAATGCACTTTGAGATTTGTTTCAAATGCAAAGTGCAATAGAAATAAAATGTATTATTATTGTTATTATTATAACCTGTCACATGCTGTTTTCCCATGGCCAGCAATTGCAGAAACCGTATCATAACCAGGGAAGGCACGACAAAAGAGCAGGGGTAGCGTGTCTGTCTTTCAGAGAGAGCTTCTCAGACTCTCCTGACATCATAGGAGCCCTTAGATGTGGTTAAGAAGATTGGATGGTTTGTGCTTGAGCTATGGTGCACCAGCATTACCAGCACATCTGCGTCTTCTGCCTGCACCTGAAAATAGAACAAGATATGCAATTTTATTGAACTATGCAAAAACAGATAACCATTGTCAAGTTATTATGCAATGTGAATACTCTTCTTTTCAAAGTAACCATCGCTGATGAAAGTAAAATGTGTACACAAATGTTACTGACCTCAACAGAGCCATCTCTAGCAGCAGCCAATGTCTCTCTCACAATTGAAGTGTCAGCATCATTGTGACACTGCTCGGCAGTGATGTGAAGTTTTCGGAATGTTGAAGAGAGGAGGTGATGAGCTCACTCTTGTTATGAGTATTGTCGAAGAACTTTTCTCTTGGTGTCCAATGTATCTTATCTGGAGATCACAGCATGACTTCTTGGTACGTCTGATGTGGTCATGATCTTTTGGCGATCTGCTATAGCCATCAAAGACCACAATGATTCAACTTCACCTCCATGGTCGATGTGGCTGACTGTCCATCCAGCTTTATCTGCATCTCCCTCCATACTTCAGCTCCTCCCTCTGCATTAACTGGGTCATCTCTTGTGCTTGTGAATCCTGTCGAGAAAGACACAAGCAACTCCTTGTCTGAATCTTGGTCAAATGGGTTGATCTCCTCAAACCATTTGAGGACAAGTTCAATCGCTTCAGCATCTCGCTTCATTTGTGTTTTGGCAAGGTCTCTGTGGAGTGGACCATGTTTCTTGACACCTTCCTCCAAGCGCTGGTTGACATTGGAGAAGTGGTTGAGACTGCTGCTATGTAGACCGTTGCTAGGGGACGCTGATCGACCCTGATTGTTACTCCCAATTGTGACATTGACACATGAAGCGTGTGGATCAGTATTATGCAAGATACTGAAATAAATGAATAATGCTACTTTAAAATTCTGGGTTGTAATTGGGTTAACTTTATTTTGTTATTGTTTTTGTCCTACTACACATTACTATCTTGGACATCCCATACTATTCATATTTTCATATTTTCACAACATGATTTAATAGGATTTCCACAACATACTATAATATAATTATCCACACTATGAAGTTTTTCTTATCACGTTCATTAACATCATTAATAATCGGCTGAAACTCTTGCACTCTTTTATTTATCTTATTTGAACCATGTATGTTGAGTTGTTGGAGGAGCACGCGACATAAGATTTTCATTGCCAACATATACGTTGTATCTGCTGTGCATATGACAAATAAAACCTTGAAACCTTGAAACCTTGAAACCACACATGTATCTTTGTGATCTCACCACAAAGACACAGGAGGGAGAGCAAAAACACAGTCTTTACTTGCCAGAAACTGCTGGGCCATGGTAAACAGGAAGTCAGTGTTTGGTGGGTGTATTAGACCTGGAAGGTGGCCAGAAAGAGCAGAAACTACCCACACTGACTCCACTCCAACAGAAACCTTTAGAGCAGGGGTGGCCAACCAGTCAGAGACGAAGAGACAATTATTTGACTGTGTTACAGCAAAGAGCCACATCATACACACATCATGGATGTATGTCCCCCCACTTCTCTCTTGCCCTTTCTCTTTTGCTCTCACCCTTTCTGTGTGCTCCAGGGGCATAGCTAGTTTTGAAGTTTGAGTGGGGTGGACTTCACATCCTCCAGGGGGGTCCGGGGGCATGCTTACCCGGCAGATTTTTAAAAACATTTTAAAGTGAATTGCATGCTTCTGGTGCACTTTGAGAGCAAAATTAAGAGGCTACACAATAGAACTGTGTGGTCTTGGTAAGGGGAGGGGGCACAACTCTCAACACTAATGTGAGACATAAAAAAATATATATAAATGTTTCTTTTCAATTTCAAAATCTTCATTTGGGTGGGATTTAATTGTTTTTAGGTGGGCTGAAGTTCACCTAAAATAGGTATAGCTACGCAACTGGTGTGCTCCCTCACTCTATTCCTCTGTGCCCCTCTCTATCTCTCACACATAGAAAATGAAAATCTAAAAATGTACAATAATTGACACACAGACACATACACACACTCAAAGACACACACTCCAATAGAGACACACTCTGTCACACAGACAGACACACATACCTCTGCTCAGCCAGATTTCTTGTAAATGTCACACACCATGATATTGACAGAAATCAGTATTAAGACTAGAGGCCAGTTATTTTCAGCCATTAAGATTGTGTGCACTGCCTCACACACACTCTCACTTAATCATGTGAAAACTATTTTTATATTACTGCATGTTGCTTCTTTGAACTAAGTTGGCATTCATTGCGTTGAGCAATCCTTTACAAATCTGGCTTACAATAT
This sequence comes from Eleginops maclovinus, assembly GCF_036324505.1. NCBI lineage: Eukaryota > Metazoa > Chordata > Actinopteri > Perciformes > Eleginopidae > Eleginops > Eleginops maclovinus. The sequence continues at coordinate 5,005,083 of NC_086361.1, read as the reverse complement.
TTAAATGTTTGTATTTAAAACAATCCCATGACTAAGGTTGGTTCAAATACTGCTTCATGACAGTCATTTAAATGGAGTGTATTTTAGTTCATTATCCTCGCATGATAACTATCTCAACTTTGACCATATGTCTGGCAGAAGCTCTGCTGACAGAGATGCACTTTCTCTCATTCATTTCGTTAAGGCGATTCAGCAACTCGGGAGTCCTTCTGTGTCGGTGGCCAGCTTTCCGTGAGCAGGCCCTCTCACACAACTACAACTGCAAAGTGTTACCGTTTTGACAACTTTGTATTGAGTTACTACGGTTTTATCTGAGTTCTATTTTCGCCGTTCAGAAGCAGGTAGATCTCTCCCTTCCCTGTCACATCGCGAGTGCAGTAGAACCCGCCTCCTGTACTGCAGGATCTGCATTCTGATTGGCTAAAGCACTTCTGTTTCGAAAACTCTGTGTAACGATTGGCCTGGAACTTGTGTGTCGTTAACCCTTTTTGAACTTGGATACATATGCGCAAAAAACCCCCACACAATTAAAATTCCATATGAGCTGAGGAGCCGCATGAGACTGGGCAAAGAGCCGCATGCGGCTCGAGTGCCGCGGGTTGACCACCCCTGCTTTAGAGCATAAACAACAAGCATCAATCTTTTCAAATTACAAGCACAATCAGGTTTAATTTATAATGTTTTATGAAGTTGGAGTTTAGTCATGATGATTTGCCATCATGTCTAGCCTGGGGGTTAGTTTCAGGTTAGTAATTGTGATTAGAAATAAAGTGGCAGTTAGGGTAAGGATAAGGAGACAGAGTTTGCATGCAATCACTGGAGAGCTTAGCAAGGAAAGTTGTTGTCAATAAAGAGTCATTATGCTTTTAAATAATCTGAACCTCTGCACATAATCTTGGGATTTTACGTACTGATGCTTCTAAAGAAAGCTGGACAGATATTAATGAGGAAAGGAATGTGGGGACTTTCAGCAGAGTGAGCTGGGTGCGGCGCTGGCAAGAACGCACAATTGAGAAACATTCCTGGCATGGTGCCTTAGTTTCAGGCAGGCTCGGAACACCAAGCAATATCCTGCAGGAGCTTCAACAATGGGAGAGCTAAAGCAAGAAATACTTTGCTTATAAGTGGGCAATGACAGACATATGAGGAGAGTTATGTAGAGTACAAACAAAATACAGGACTTTAAAAATAAAGAACTCATCCATCCTTTTTGAAAGAGTAGTTGCAAGTGCATCGAAGAAAAGTGAAAGGCTCTTCCTCATTCAACCGTTCTCTCATTTGCGATTTTAAGGAAACAATCAGCGAACTTAAGTACTACCTGCCAAATTCCTAAAAGAGGTTTTTAACAGTGTTGGTCCCACAATTTTATCCATTTAAAATAGATCATTATCCTGTGGTTGTGTCCCACCCTGCCTTAAGCATGCATTAGTCAATCTATTCATCAAAAAGCCAAACTTAAACCCTCTGGATTTTAACAATTTTAGACCAATTTCTAAAATACTGTTTTCAGGCACGACATATCCTCAGATCCTCGGGTAGGGCTCTGCTGGCTGCTCCCAAAACTAGGCTAAAAAACAAATGATGACCGAGCTTTTCTCCGTCAGAGCTTTGCAGCGCTCCCTGCCCAAGAATCTGAGGCTGGTAGAATCATTGACATCCTTAAATCACTTCTTAAAACTCAACTTTTATTAAAGCTTTTAACTAATGATGACAACACTCTGTTTTCCTCAACATCCATGTTATATTTGTTTTACTTTCTTTCACTCTATACGCTCTATATTTTATTGGGTGGGTTTGGGGAATTTTGACTGCATGCTTTGTTGCATGTAAGCACTTAGTGACTCTGTTTTGAAAAGTGCTGTATAAATAACTTATATATTATTATTATTATTATTATTATTAGGTATATAATAGGACTATTATCAATGTTTTTTAAGACAAAACAGAGCTAAATCGAGAGTTGTAATTGGACGTTTAGGTCAAGTGATCACAATCAAGACCAGCATTAATGCCAACATAGCTTTGTGTCTGCTGGCATATTTATAGGCAACCGCTGTGATAACATGTCGTCGTTGTGTTCACAGATTGTTTCTGCTCCCTCCAAGTGGCCAGAAATATAATAAGTACCTATTATACAGAATGGCACATTTCAGGATGTCATAATATCATAAAAAATATTATTATTTAAGCATTAAGCAGCAGTCATGTATTCACTTCGAGAACTTTTAATAATGGTTTATGTATTATGTAAAATGTTTATGCATAGTCATTATAGCCTTCCGATAGAGTGAAAATTCAATATAATAAATATGTCCTTTATTAAATTGTATTAAATCGATACTTAAGAAACGCAAAACTAACTCAAAACTGTACTTGAGTGAATTTTCTGTGTTTCATTCCATCACTGGAATCCAAGATGAACAAATGCTTATTCTGTCTCTTAATCCAACATAACACATGTACTAAAGCACATCGCTTCTGTAAATCACATGCTATAAAACAATAATATACCACCCAGACTGCTACAATTTACAATTTGACACAAAGAGGAACATGCGGTAAGTAATTGCTTCTATGTGACTGTCAATATATTAAATTTAGGCACACACCCTTTATCTTTATAAGCCTGTGTATTCTTGTTTACCATTACAGCTTGTTTAAATAAACCTGAATTTTTCACTGACTAATTACTTGCCAGACATCAGCCATGCTTTCACTGAATTGTAAAACACAGGTCTGGACAGGTTTTTGCAGGTTCTTGGGCACAAACAAAAGTAAGTAAAGTAGAGTATGCAGATGCAACTTTCAATTAGCAAGTCAAAAGACACATTTACGTGTTGGTACACAGACGTTATGTTATACTGTATTTGCATATTATTGTGTTTCTTTAGCCTCAAAATGTTATTTTCTTAAACTAATAGAACACAAATAGTCCTAAAAGCTGATGGGATTAGCTGGTGGTATTTGTATTAACCCTTGAGGTCCATAAACCATGGTGACCAATTCTAGTTGACATTTGTTAATCTCTGAAACCACTCATGTTCAGTATTGCACATTTCTTCTCATCAGCATTTGCCAAGATTTAAATGTTAGTAATAATTGCTACCGCTGATTTTCACTTTTGTTCAAAAGACCAATCAACCCAAAGTCAGGGTTGGATTTGCCCTGCTACCCCTGAAGAATTTAACAATCGGGTTCCAAGTAACACAAAGGTGTGTTGCTGCATTTGCTGTGGGTCACCCCGCCCAAATTAACAAAAGCACCCTGAGTTTGAGGATTCTGTTGCAGAAATGTAAGTGTCAGCTTATAAAGAAAATGGGTTTTGAGATAAAGCAGTTGGTAGCCATAAAAGTGTTGGCTTGATTGATTTTTGAGTTGTGTAATCTACCCACTTTTCCCCTCGTGGCAAATGAATCACTCGATTGCCAGGTTGTGTTATAATTTTGAGAGGCAACTTGCTGGAAACTAAATGTTTACGATTATTATTTATGACTTTTTAACATGAATGTTAACTATATGTCTGTTGCACAAGTGATATTTTCTGATGTATCCAGCCATTTACAATACGGATACTATTTGTCTATTTAATTTGATAGAAAAACAAAGTCATTATTTGAAAGAATTGACGCGTGATTGAGAGGAATTTCATTGTCACCTGATGGAGCCACCTGGACAAAATGATTCCACCTGCACTTGCACATAATTCATTTATCAACGTCAATGTTTCAACATGACACGTGTCTGCATCTGGATCCGGGAACATTTCACAGGTCCTTATAGTCCAGGTTGTTTTTTTTGTTACACAATGGATTTTTATGTAAGGATTCAAAGCCCATCAATCCGTCACCGCTCTGTCAAATCTCTACTCTCAGTTGCAAGCCTGCCAAACCTGAGGGATGTTAACACACAAAGACAATGCTCTCTGAAACCACCACCAGCATGTCAAAACCTGCTGGTTTGATAAAGAAGATAAGCATCCCTGCTCACTTTAAGTTTTTAAAAGAAAAATCACTTACTGTACATCAATAACAGACACAGAGAGTTCAGAGAGACTCCTGTATTTTGCCAGAATAATCTTTAAGACTTAGAAAAGGTTCAACTCGTTATGTGAGCTTTGATTAAATGATTGTCAGTTTAGCAAATATGCTCACCTATGGTACAGTAAGAAAGTATCAATCTGCCTGCTTGTTATTGTTTAAGAGCACAATGGTTCTGTGCTGAGGAAATCTGCAGGAATTCCTGGCATCCTGAGATCAGTGCAAAGGGATCTCCGGTCGTTGCTCCCTGCAGGGAGGAGAGGAGGGTGTTCCTCTGAAGGGGGAGGGCCTTAACAGCTGGACCTGCTTTATACCTGACCAGTGAGCACTGAGAACTGCCTATGAGATGTTTGGAGCACCTCTAAACATCAGTGGCTCTCACATCAGCTAACACTGCCTAACCACAGTGAGACTTTCTACAAACATCAGGTAAGAGCAGGCTTATTTATCTTAACAATTTGGAGATTTAAACTTCAATCACTTATTTTATTTGTTTCTAACGTAATGATCAGTCTCTGTAAGAAAAGGCTCTTTCTAAGTAATGAAAGTGTTGTTAATCCAGAGTAAACCCACTTTTTAAACCGCAGCTTAGTTTATTCAAAGATAGTGTTGAAATTGCTGAAGTCAGACAACACCCTTCCGATGAAATGGGAAAGCAAACATTCCTCACTGATTACCTTTGACCGCCCTTGTTATAATAATTTGTTTACACAAAGAAAACCTGAGTATCCCTGTCAAACACTATGTCTTTAAACCCTCTGAGCAGACACTCATGTATTAATCCAGCATTTTCCGCAGACATGGAAACTTTTATGCAACAGGTCACACTCCGTTGCCTCACTCATTCCTGTTTTTTATTGGCTGAGAATGTGTCAAGAATACAATGATAAAGATTGAGTGTCTATAGTGGTGATGCAACAGGTCATGCATACTGTGTGTCATTCAGGGGGTGAACACATTTGTAGTGTCTTGTTAATCTTATTTTACTCCGAGACACAACATCTTCCAGTCGTTTGAACAGATTCTTGGCTCAGTTGAAACTAAACTTAATTTATGCCCTATAAAACTCCTTCAGACAAGTAGCGGTAACATGATTTCACTTTTCCTGTAAATACATTTCTTTTAATAACCCTTACTCTGTAATTGATGCAAAAATATTAACCATTTTACATATTTTAATACTGGAAAGTCATCTATGTTATAAATCATCTAATATAAGTCAAAGGCATCCGTATGTTCTTTGAAACAAAAGGAAGGAATAAAAACGTAGTTTAGCTTTTTTTGTGACCCAGTTAAAAAGTATTTGGTGTCATTAGAATGAGACCTGCAACAATCAGATCATCACATCAGGCACTCAGAAAATAATGACTGTTTTACAGACCAAGACTTATTTTACTCATGGGCACAAACATCTTCTAGTTATTCAGACAAGTTCCTGGCTAAAGTTAGAAGCCCTATAACTCGCTCAGACGAGTAAATCAAATAGATAACACGTAGATAAAAGATAATGAGGTGTAACTATGCTTGCAAAATCTCAAACACTTGTTTGTTTTTGCCGACACTGTTACAAAGGTGGTAATTAAATTACATGTTTTAGCACTGTGTTGTTGTATTGAACTGCATTCTATATAGGAGTGTTTCTAATATTGTGCACCCTCCTTCATGTGTCTTAATATGAATAATAAAAGAAAGGATGCAGTGCATATTTCCAACCAGTTTGAGTTTCTGTTGATAAAGTTCCCGTCAAGTTAACTATATACTTTAATGTCATTATCTCCTCTGTGGCGTGAAGTAAAGTACAATAAGTACAGTATGAACAGCAAAGCCACAGTATGTTCACAGGCAAGTGGAGCATCACGATATGATAAGCAAACATGCACGGTGCAATAAATGTAAAGTAGATGTTTAACCTCTTTAGAGACATTCAAACATTTACAAAGTAGGAGACGGCCTCAAACAGCACATTCAGCAGCACCGCATAACAGCTGTTGTCATAAAATTACACTGCCTTTGTCATGTCTCAGTAGTATGCATGTGTCTACTGAGACATGACAGGAGTGCCACTTTTTTACTTGCATAAGGCATTGTGAGAAAAAGCTTGAATGGCAGATAAGTGATTTACATGTCATGCGGTAAAGCTAATTTATTCGACTATCTGACAGAATTTGCACAGTAAGTAACATGGAAGTGATAATGAAGAGAATACAGCCTTGTCTAGGCTTACCCTCTCAGGTTTGTGAAGGTCCTGGCCAAGTTCCCTCCACACCTTGTTTTCTTAGAGTGTGTTTTTCATTCCTCCTGGAGGCAATGACACAGTGCCGCTGCTAGCCATTTTGGTGCCCTAAGCATAATTCCTTCATGATGCCCTCCCCCCCCCCCCCCCCAATAAAAAAACATTCGCGGAAAAGTTTAACTTTTTTATTACCAAACATATAAAACAATAGCAGCAGCAAACACACAGCAAAACAACAAACTTTTGACATTTGAAAGTGCAAACTCCAAAATAAAATATAATTTCTCAAATGCTATGTAAACTTTTCTAAATGCCTGGCTAAACACTATTAATTTCACGCCACACAGTGATAAATGGTCTGAAGCCAGAATTGTTAGCCTACCTAGTGCAATGACTGCTAACTGTTACTGAGAAAGTATTGGCCACCGTCACGTCAAAATAAACCATAAACTGTCTACTATTCAATATCTAAAGTAAAGTAACGGCTAACTGGCATCAGTTACTTGCAAAATGCAGTTATAATTTTTAACAGCAAAATCTCAATTTAGCTTGCGCCTAAGTTATAACACATATTTGAGTTTGCTAACATTAGCAATAACGTCAGCTAGTTCAAGGTGTATGCATAGGCTAAGCTTTACACTAGCTGCACATATTTCCCGTATTTAAGAAAGATTAAACGTGGACACTTACCTGCAAGTGATGCACGGGCATCATCTCGCTGTTTCCTCTTTTTTCTTTTTTCTGCTCCTGACTCTTGTTGCCTTTTCATTTCCAAAAATGTCGAGTAATCCAAAAGACCACTGACAGCAAGGGCACCCACAGGGCGCTTGGGACGCAGATTGTGCAGATTGTGTTTTCGTTTGTGTTTGTGTGAGTGGGGAGGGGAGGGGGGAGGGGAGAGGGGGGCACCATCGGTACCTTTGAGTAGTATGCCTAAAAAGTGCCTCATATTTCTATAGTCTACTGAAATAATTTCGGCCTTATAATTATTATGACGATTTTTCATTAGGCTATTTTTGGTGGTGCCCCCTCGACACTTGGTGCCCTACGCACAGCGCGTAATGCGCGTTATGGGAGCGGCGGCACTGCAATGACATCATGTATCACACAGAGCCTGAGCCACAAATCTATCAACGAAAGGTGTGGAAAATAATGGCGAATGGATATCAGAGTTAATTTCTTTAAATGAGGTAATTTTGCTTTAGTGAAACTGTTGGAACTTGAATATTGTGGTTATTCATTGTGAGTCTGGTACTGTATCATTTCATCCACTTATAATTCAAAGCTTTTCATTGGATGTAGAACACTTTTTTCAAACTTCACTGGAGCTCTTCCTGTTTAATGTTGACCTTTCCCTCCCACACACTTCCACCCCGGCCTTAAACGCCTCCATTGGACCCCTTTGTTAAGCTTCACGAGTCACGACATAGTGACATCAGTACATAACGTTCGCACTTCTGCTGGTTAGCCCTCCAACACATTGTACGTGATAGGCTAAGAACCTGAAAATGAGCATTACACGGATAGATCACTTGAGAAGACCGGCGTGGGTGCGGAGCCGGCCCTCCCCAAAAGGAAAACCCCCAGTGTGACGTAGTGGACACGGCTCAGACTTGTGACGCCCCCTTGATGTTTGATATGGATAGAAACTGCAATGGCTCATTGGCGCATTGATGGACGCTGCCACCATGGCACTCATGAAATAAACAGCTGATTCCTCAGAGCTGCTTCTGGCACAGACACAGCAGCCTGTTACTTTTATGGGTAAAATAGTGAGAAAACATGCCTCTGGTTTATAATTATATAACTTATTCTCTCCATAAAAGCTGGAGGGTTGAAAGCAATACGGGAGGTGAAAATAATTATACTGTAGAATACAGAAGTAGGCTAGCTGTTGATGCCGGGGCTTTATCTGAAAACTGACGGCATAATTACATTTATGGCCCGGACACACATATGTATTTAGATATGTTTTAAACAAGTTCAAGCAAAAGGCTGGAGGATTTTTGCTCTGCCAGGAACAACAAGAGGGATTTATCTCTGATTACTATAGCATATCGTTTTTTTAAATTCCCACTGTCACAGATAGAATCATATTGTGCATTAAATAAGATAAATGCAATCATTTAAAAAAAAGTTTTTATTTCATCAGAATCAGAATGACTTTATTCATCCCAAACTGGATTTTTTTTGTTTTTGTTACAGCAGCGAAATACAATATGAAGCAAAAATAAATAATTAGAAATAGAAATAAGAAATATACAAATAAAATAGTGAAATGAAATGGAATATTTAATAAAACGAAATAAATGTGGTTTAATCCACGCGTGTTTACAACTACAAAAATAATCGGTTTGTTTTTGTATCACATCCAACGGGATGAAGTGCATGATTTTTAATCATCATTTAATCATCATCTTAACGATCATTTTATGTATCACATGTTTGCCGAATTCACACGAAAGCACTAACAAATGCAAATAGCCTATGCTGTAGTCAACGTCCTTAAAACGTTAATAACTTATCTGAACTCAGTAATTCACTAAAATAGGCACATTTATTTCTAATGGAGCCTCGTGATCTCACCACGGGCAGACAACCATAATACAGTGTCCATTGTTCACTGTATTATTGTTGAACTATTACTGTTTGTATTTGTGTGTTTAGCATGCGGAATGCTCTCCGCCGACTCGGTCTCGCGGGCCGGCGATTATCAACTTATTCTTACTCAGTATCAAGCCACAATGATTGTTCTTACGTCTTTATTTTGATTGTATAATGTCGGACTTTTTCGCCGTCGTTTTTTCCTTCTAATGTGTTATTCTTTTTTAAACCACACAGTTATTTACTCACCAATAAGCCACAATTATTGTTTTTATTTATTTGTTTGATCGTATAATGTCGGATCTCTTTAAGTTTCACACCTAACGGGCCATCGGAATGTGCCACAACTCTCCCACCCCCCCTATATTCTCCAGCATTGCCGGTACATAACCATCTGTGGTCTCTTCCTCATTGATAATTGTAATGATGAGGGGGGGGGGGGGGGGGGGGGGGCATCTGGCTGGACCAGTTCTGAAGCATAACATGGTGGCATGCCAAAGCAAACACGTGACGCTTGTGAAAGGAGTTCACCAACTGGCACAGTTTCTTTCTAATCCGTAAACAAATATGACGAAATGAGATGAAAAGTCCAAATTGAATTACAATATTTCTATCCGTGTACTCCTGGTACTAATGTAGAAATTATGTCTGAAGAAAGGTGGATCATGCATTCAGAAAATACTTTTAATAAGGTGCAAGGTATGTAGAATAAATACCTCAATTCTCTATTCTCTATTGGGTTTTATTAAAGATATTTTCAATTGTTTAAGAATGCCTACAAAATGTATTATTTATATTTGTTTCTGAATACATTTTCACATTTACACAAGATGAAGTCTGTACTGTCAAATAAGACATACTGTTGATGGTATAAAAACCTTTTATTTACATGTTTGGGCTAAAAGACCCCCACATTTATAGTGGATTGAGTGCCACTATCCAACATCACCCTTGTTGCAATCAGTCACAATTGCAAATTGTACGGTGTCCTTAGGTGTCATGAAAGGTGCCTAAAATAAAATGTATTATTATTATTATAAAGTGTGAGATTGTGTATCAATTGAGATGTGAGCAAGTAGGCTATATAAACTGGGTAAACACAAAGGCAATACATACATGATAAAAACACTAGGCTGATAGTGAATAGTCTTATGGAAAAGAAATTTGATTAACCAAATGTTTATCTCTTGCCTTGTCTCAACAGGGACTGAGTTTCAAAGACCTAAACAAGTCGCGCTACCTTTGGCCTTCAGGAGCGGCCTGGAACTTCTGAGGAGCTGAGGCTGCAGACTGAAAAGGAAGAGAAAGGTGAGGAAAAGATTTTCAAAAGATACTTTTATTTGAGGAAATAAAGTAAAGTGTTTTTTAAAACTTTTTCTAGCACAGGTTGGTAATTTAGAGGATTTACTTTATTGTTTTTATACTTCATGGGCTTAACTCAATAACCAAATTTCAGCTTCCTTTTCTGAAAAAAGTGCTTGAGACTAATGTTTGCCTATTGGCCCTTAAAGGAATTGAATATACAGCCACGGAAAAAATTAAGAGACCACTCCAGCATTATCATTTTCTTTTGTTTTATTATTTATAGACATGTCTTTGAGTTAAATTATATATTTTCTTTTTTTTATTGTATTCTTTAAACTACTGACAATTTTTCTCTGTGTTGGAATTCAACAGACACTGGAATGGCTGCCATACATGTAGAGAAAAGATTTAAGAAAAACGTGGAGTGGTCTCTTAATTTTTTTCGGGGCTGTATATTCAATTCCTTTAACGGCCAATAGGCAAACATTAGCCTCCAGCACTTTTTTCAGAAAAGAAAGAGCCACAGTAAACCCTCATGTTAATATGTTTAAAATGCCTCACATTTGTAGTAGTTGGAACTGTCTTCCCTTCATTTAGGAACTGCTTTACTTCAATTATTAAGGCTTTTATACCCTACAACATATTGAATTGTTATCTTGGCTTCTTCTAAAGATTAAATAACTGATAACACATTTTTGGCCAACAATTCGTGATTAGGAATCAAGCATGTTTTCAACTTGTGGAGAACATAACCAAGGCGTAACAATGCATGCCAGAAAAACGAAATAATGCATAATAATTACAAATAATTTCCATTCAGGGTCTGGTGAGATTTCATAGTAATATTAAGAGCACCCCACAACTTTAAGTAAGATATTCAGTGTACCTGGTTGTTTACTTATAGAGAAACTGATTGTGAGCTAGAACTTTGAAAGAAATACATGTATAGATATCCTCTTACCACATGATATTTAGAGAAATAATTTCACTAATGTAGATGCAAAGAACCCTTAATCAAGTTCAGTTATGTTAAAACTGTTTTAAAAATGTATTAATATTACTTTATGGTAATCGTAGCGAGTGTAGTAAGTGCTGCTGTTAAATTGTACTGCATTAAAAACAAGGGACAAACTTATTTATACAAATAATGTATATATTCACTATTATTATTATTGTTATTAATAATATTAACAGCAAAATGAACTACAGTCTCCAGAATTAACATAATGTATAGAATAGGCTTAAAAATTGAACAATATAAAGACTTTCTTAATAGGAATTTCTGCATCCGTAAAGATTTGTAGCGGACACAACAAGTACTGTATTTGACTTACAGAAAATGCATGCGAAATCCCAACCAATCTAAGTAACTGTTTCTCTGTTATAGAGCTCTTGAGGCAAAGATGGACTCCAAGCAAAATGACCACACAGAAGTCCAGGGACCTGTGGGGGGCATATTTTTGGAGAAAACAAAGGAGAAGATAACAATATATCAAGCCATGAAGAAACGTCTGCTTAAGCCAGGAACAGCATTAGCCCTGCTTGAAGCACAAGCAGCCACAGTAGGTATCGTAGACCCAATTAACAACATAATACTTCCTGTTGCAGATGCTGTTAAGGAGGGAATAGTTGGACCGGAGATGAAAGAGAAGCTCCTCATGGCACAGAAAGCTGTCAGTGGCTATGTAGACCCCTACACTAACCAAATGATATCTGTTTTCCAAGCTATTCAAAAAGATTTAGTCCCAATAGATTATGGATTAAGGCTGCTGGAAGCACAGATTGCCACACAACGCCTTTTTGATCCTGTTGAGAAGTCAAACATTTCAGTTGAATCAGCGATTCAAAAGGGCTACTATGAAAAAGGCTTGCTCAATGACGAGATGTCCGAGCTCAAAGTGTTCTACAATCCAAGCTCCCAAGAAAATCTAAACTACCGAAAACTCCTTGAAAAATGCACCGTGGAGCCTGAAACAGGCCTGGTGCTCCTTCCTGTTTGCATCACTTTTAAAGGTCTGCGGAAAGCTATTTCCTCCACTGAACTTTTTGAGTCCAAGATCATTGACAAAGAAACATTTGATGACCTACATAAGGGAAAGACCAGCACACAGGATGTGATGTTGATGGAAACAGTGAAAGAATACCTGGAGGGCAAAGGCAGTATCGCAGGCATTGCTGTACTCTCATCCAATCAGAGAATGAGCATTTGTGAAGCCATGAGGAAAGGTATACTGATGCCTGGAACAGCACTTGTTTTACTGGAGGCACAAGCTGCAACTGGATTTATGATTGATCCTGTAGAAAATAAAAAGTACACTGTGGATGAGGCCGTCAAAAACAAAGTTGTTGGTCCAGAATATCATGCCAAGCTGCGTTCTGCTGAGCGAGCAGTAACCGGTTACAAAGACCCATACTCAGGTGAAACTATATCCCTGTTTCAAGCCATGTCAAAAGACCTCATGGTTAAGGAACATGGGATCCGCCTTCTTGAGGCGCAAATTGCTACAGGTGGAATAATAGATCCGATCAACAGTCACAGACTACCAACAGAAGTGGCCTTCAAAAGAGGTTATTTTAATGAAGAAATGAACACCATACTAGAGGATTCAGGGGATGACACAAAAGGTTTTTTTGACCCAAACACAGAAGATAATCTAACTTATCTTCAGCTGATGCAAAGGTGTGTCACTGATCCAATAACTGGACTGTGTCTCCTCCCTCTCCTCTCCAAGTCAGACAGCCTGAATTTCAACTTTATTGACTACCAAACTAAATTGGCTTTCAAAAAGGAGAAGGTCAACGTGACATGTGGGAAGTACATGGGAATGACAGTATCTCTGTGGGAACTCCTCATGTCAGAATACTTTGATGAACACCAGAGGCGAGACGTCATTCAAAAGTTTAGAGAAGGGAAGCTCAATATCAAGATGGTTACCACAACAATTCTGGAAGTCATTGAAAAGTCTGTGAAAACATCAAACTGCATCTTTGAAGGCATCAGAGAAACTGTTACAGCCAAACAGCTTGTGGATGCAGATATCATCAGTAAGGAGGTTATGGAGGATCTGAAAAAGGGAAAAATGTCAGTGAAGGAAGTGATAGCAGATGAAAGTGTAAATATGTACCTACAGGGGAAAGACAGCATTGCAGGCATTTTGCTTCCTGATTCTCGAATCATGAGCATTTACCAGGCCAAACAAAAAGGGAAGTTGATGCCAGGAACTGCTCTGATTCTACTGGAGGCACAAGCAGCAACCGGGTTCATCATTGACCCAATTGGAAACAGAAAGTTTTCAGTGGATGATGCTATCAAAGCAAAGATTGTGGGGCCTGACGTGTGTCAAAAGTTGCGCTCAGCAGAGAAAGCGGTCACTGGGTACAAAAATCCATATGATGGCCAAATAATTTCATTGTTCCAAGCCATGCAAAAAGATCTCATCGTCAAAGACCATGGAATTCGACTCTTGGAAGCACAAATTGCCACTGGTGGGATCATTGACCCAGTGAACAGCCATCGCATTCCTGTCCACGTGGCCTATAAGAGGGGATACTTCAATGAGGAAATGAATGAGATACTGGCTGACCCAAGTGACGACACTAAAGGATTCTTTGACCCCAACACCCATGAGAACCTGACATACTTGCAGCTCATGGCTAGATGTGTCAAAGATCCTAGTACAGGTCTGTGCCTCTTGCCACTCAAAAGCAAAAACAAAATAATTAACATAGATGATAATATGAAGGAGACGTTCAAAACAACAACCGTAACTGTTAAATATGGCAGGTTCAAAGACAAACACACAACACTTTGGGAACTTATCAATTCAGAGTATTTCACAGAAAACAAAAGACAGGAGTTTTTCAAGCTCTTCAAGTCAAGGAAAATCACAATTGAGCAACTGATTGTCACCATTTTAGAGATCATTGAGAGAAAGGAGATAAAACAGCAAGCAGGGCTGAACTTTCAGGCCCTCAGAGGAGAGGTCTCTGTGGTGGATCTTTTGCAACTTGAAATAGTGAATGAAACAACTTACAGCAGTTTGATTGATGGAACGATAACAAGCAATGATGTGATGAACATGGAGAGTGTGAGAGATTACCTACATGGGAAAAGTTGTGTAGCTGGAGTGATACTGCAACCCTCCAATACTAAGCTGAGCATCTATGAGGCACAGAGAATTGGCATTCTTACACCTGGCACTGCCCTCTGCCTACTTGAAGCACAAGCGGCCACAGGGTATATTGTAGATCCTCTGGAAAACAAAAAACTCACAGTAAAACAAGCTCTCAGAGAAAAGTTGATTGGTCCACAGCAGCATGAAAAGCTTTTGATTGCAGAGAGGGCTGTCACTGGATACACAGATCCATATACTGGTCAAAAGATATCTCTTTTCCAAGCATTGCAAAAGGATCTGATTGTCAAGCAACATGGCATACGTTTACTTGAGGCCCAGATTGCTACAGGTGGTATCATTGATCCTCTGAAGTGTCTTCACTTACCCCTTGAGGTTGCATACAGGAAAGGCTATTTTGATGCAGAACTCAATAAGGTCCTAACAGATCCGACTGATGACACAAAGGGGTTTTTTGATCCAAAGACACATGAGAATTTGACATACATGGAGATGCTGGGTAGATGTGTAAAAGATAAGGAAACAGGACTGTTTCTCCTTCCACTGACTGACAAGCCAAAAGCTTCTGAAACAAAGGTAAAAACGTACACGGACACAGAGATAAAGCAGGAATTTCAAAAGACAACCGTGACCATATCAGTAGGACGCTACTCAGGAAAATCTGTTTGTCTTTGGGACTTGATTCACTCTGGGTACTTTACAGAGGATCAGCAGCTTGAATTCTTTGAGAAGTACAGAGCAAGAAAGATTACCACAGAAACCATAATTACATCAGTGATTTCCACCATTGAAAAATTGGAGAAGAGCAAAACTTCCAAAATGATAATGGGGCTGAGAAAACCTGTCTCTGCACAAAAACTACTGGATTCTGATATTATTGATGCAGATACATTCCAACAGGTGAATGAAGGAAATCTCACTCTTGAATCCATAGTCCAACATGAACCTGTGAGAGGATACCTTAAGGGAACCGGAAGCATTGCTGGAATTAAAGTTCATCCATCTCAAAGAGTAATGAGCATATATGAGGCAAAAAAAGAAGGTCTGTTGACACCTGGCATTGCACTTCTACTGCTTGAGGCGCAAGCAGCAACAGGATGGCTCATTGATCCTCTGAAAAACAAGAACTATGTTGTTGATGAGGCAGCAAAAGAAAAAATAATTGGACCAGATTTACATGAGCAACTTCTCTCAGCTGAAAGAGCTTTCACTGGCTACAAAGATCCATACACAGATGCAACAATATCACTGTTTGAAGCCATACATAAACAGCTGATTCAAAAAAGTGATGGTATACGTCTTCTTGAGGCACAGATGGCTACTGGAGGAATCATAGACCCAAATCAAAGTCACAGACTACCTGTCCATGTTGCTATCAAAAAGGGATATCTGGATGTGGAAATCAGCAAAACTCTGTTGAACTCAGATGACATAAAGGGGTTTTTTGACCCAAACACCAAAGAGAAAATTTCTTACATTCAGCTGATAAGGCAATGCGAGAAAGATCCTGAAACAGGGCTACTTCTTCTACCCCTGCACCAAGAGCAATCCCATGTATTTCACACAGAACAGCAAATTGAGCTTACACTCAAAAACAAATATATCATCATAAATGCAGGGAGATTTAAGGACAAAGAAGTAACATTGTGGGAAGTGTTACTCTCTGAATATATTTCAGAACAAAAAAGGGAGCAACTCATACAACAATACAAGAAAGGAGCCATGAAGGTAGAGGAGCTCATTGAAGTACTCACTGTTATTGTTACAGAGGTATCATCCAAAGAAAGAAAGTTTAAGGGACTACGAAAGCAAGTTTCAGCAAGTGAGTTGTTTGAATCTAAGATTATCTCAAAAGCGCTTTTCACACAGATAATACAAGGGGAAATAACCGAAGATAATGTTAACAAGATGGAATCGATTCAGAAATACCTCGGGGCTACAAACTGTATAGCAGGTGTCAGAGTCCAATCGACAAAGAAAGTGATGAGCATCTATGAGGCCAAGACAAAAGGCCTGCTTACCCCTGGGACATCTCTTGTATTGCTTGAGGCACAAGCTGCCACTGGCTTTGTCATTGACCCAGTGAAAAACAAGAAGCTTTCAGTAGAAGAAGCTGTATCTCAAAGAGTGGTTGGCGGCGAGTGGAAAAACAAACTGCTTTCTGCAGAAAGGGCAGTGACAGGATACAAAGACCCCTACACTGGAAACACAATTTCCTTGTTCCAAGCCTTGCAAAAAGATCTTATTGTGAAGGATCATGGAATTCGTCTCCTTGAAGCCCAAATTGCCACTGGAGGCATCATTGACCCAGTGCACAGTCACAGAGTACCTGTACAGGTGGCATACAAAAGAGGTTACTTTGATGAAGAAATGAACCAGGTCCTGTCTGACCCTGATGATGACACCAAGGGCTTCTTTGACCCAAACACACAAGATAATCTCACATATCTTCAGTTGATTGAGAGGTGTGTCACTGACCCCATTACAGATCTTAACTTACTGTCCATCGTAAAGAAAGGGGAGTTTTATTTCTTTGTTGATGAGGCAACAAAACTCATTCTGAAATCTACAACCACAACCAAAGCAGGAGGAAAATACCAAGGATCAACAGTGTCTCTGTGGGATCTGCTCTACTCCAAATACATCACTGAGGAGAAGAGGAGAGAGCTTGTGCAACAGTACAAGTCTGGATCAATCACAATCAAACGCTTCCTGGAAATAGTACTGACAACCATTGAGCAGCAGACTACAACAACTTCGTCCTCTTCAATCGTCATGTGCCAGCCACCAGAAACACAAGTGAACAGCAGCACAACATCTACTATCACAACCACAGTCACAGAGACAACTGAAGTTCAAAACTTCCATGGAATCAGGAAAGACGTCACAGCTAGCGAGTTGCTTGAATCACAAATCATCAATGAGGACGTCTACAAAAATCTTACCGCTGGAAATGTCACAGTGACAGAAGTTAGTGAAATGGATTCAGTGCGAAAGTACTTAGAGGGAACTAACTGTATTGCAGGAGTGTACCTGCAGTCCACCAAAGAGACCCTGAGTATCTATGAAGCCAAAAGCAAAGGCCTGCTAACTCCTGGTACTAGTCTTGTTCTATTAGAGGCCCAAGCTGCCACTGGCTTTGTCATTGACCCAGTGAAAAACAAGAAGCTTTCAGTAGAAGAAGCTGTATCTCAAAGAGTGGTTGGCGGCGAGTGGAAAAACAAACTGCTTTCTGCAGAAAGGGCAGTGACAGGATACAAAGACCCCTACACTGGAAACACAATTTCCTTGTTCCAAGCCTTGCAAAAAGATCTTATTGTGAAGGATCATGGAATTCGTCTCCTTGAAGCCCAAATTGCCACTGGAGGCATCATTGACCCAGTGCACAGTCACAGAGTACCTGTACAGGTGGCATACAAAAGAGGTTACTTTGATGAAGAAATGAACCAGGTCCTGTCTGACCCTGATGATGACACCAAGGGCTTCTTTGATCCCAACACCCAAGAGAACCTCACATATCTTCAGCTGGTTGAGAGGTGTGTCACAGATCCCATTACAGGCCTCAGCTTACTGGTGATTGCAAAGAAAGGGGAGTTTTATTTCTTTGTCGATGAGGCAACAAAAGTCATTCTGAAATCTACAACCACAACCAAAGCAGGAGGAAAATACCAAGGATCAACAGTGTCTCTGTGGGATCTGCTCTACTCCAAATACATCACTGAGGAGAAGAGGAGAGAGCTTGTGCAACAGTACAAGTCTGGATCAATCACAATCAAACGCTTCCTGGAAATAGTACTGACAACCATTGAGCAGCAGACTACAACAACTTCGTCCTCTTCAATCGTCATGTGCCAGCCACCAGAAACACAAGTGAACAGCAGCACAACATCTACTATCACAACCACAGTCACAGAGACAACTGAAGTTCAAAACTTCCATGGAATCAGGAAAGACGTCACAGCTAGCGAGTTGCTTGAATCACAAATCATCAATGAGGACGTCTACAAAAATCTTACCGCTGGAAATGTCACAGTGACAGAAGTTAGTGAAATGGATTCAGTGCGAAAGTACTTAGAGGGAACTAACTGTATTGCAGGAGTGTACCTGCAGTCCACCAAAGAGACCCTGAGTATCTATGAAGCCAAAAGCAAAGGCCTGCTAACTCCTGGTACTAGTCTTGTTCTATTAGAGGCCCAAGCTGCCACTGGCTTTGTCATTGACCCAGTGAAAAACAAGAAGCTTTCAGTAGAAGAAGCTGTATCTCAAAGAGTGGTTGGCGGCGAGTGGAAAAACAAACTGCTTTCTGCAGAAAGGGCAGTGACAGGATACAAAGACCCCTACACTGGAAACACAATTTCCTTGTTCCAAGCCTTGCAAAAAGATCTTATTGTGAAGGATCATGGAATTCGTCTCCTTGAAGCCCAAATTGCCACTGGAGGCATCATTGACCCAGTGCACAGTCACAGAGTACCTGTACAGGTGGCATACAAAAGAGGTTACTTTGATGAAGAAATGAACCAGGTCCTGTCTGACCCTGATGATGACACCAAGGGCTTCTTTGATCCCAACACCCAAGAGAACCTCACATATCTTCAGCTGGTTGAGAGGTGTGTCACAGATCCCATTACAGGCCTCAGCTTACTGGTGATTGCAAAGAAAGGGGAGTTTTATTTCTTTGTCGATGAGGCAACAAAAGTCATTCTGAAATCTACAACCACAACCAAAGCAGGAGGAAAATACCAAGGATCAACAGTGTCTCTGTGGGATCTGCTCTACTCCAAATACATCACTGAGGAGAAGAGGAGAGAGCTTGTGCAACAGTACAAGTCTGGATCAATCACAATCAAACGCTTCCTGGAAATAGTACTGACAACCATTGAGCAGCAGACTACAACAACTTCGTCCTCTTCAATCGTCATGTGCCAGCCACCAGAAACACAAGTGAACAGCAGCACAACATCTACTATCACAACCACAGTCACAGAGACAACTGAAGTTCAAAACTTCCATGGAATCAGGAAAGACGTCACAGCTAGCGAGTTGCTTGAATCACAAATCATCAATGAGGACGTCTACAAAAATCTTACCGCTGGAAATGTCACAGTGACAGAAGTTAGTGAAATGGATTCAGTGCGAAAGTACTTAGAGGGAACTAACTGTATTGCAGGAGTGTACCTGCAGTCCACCAAAGAGACCCTGAGTATCTATGAAGCCAAAAGCAAAGGCCTGCTAACTCCTGGTACTAGTCTTGTTCTATTAGAGGCCCAAGCTGCCACTGGCTTTGTCATTGACCCAGTGAAAAACAAGAAGCTTTCAGTAGAAGAAGCTGTATCTCAAAGAGTGGTTGGCGGCGAGTGGAAAAACAAACTGCTTTCTGCAGAAAGGGCAGTGACAGGATACAAAGACCCCTACACTGGAAACACAATTTCCTTGTTCCAAGCTTGCAAAGTACTATGTGAAATAGGAATTTCTTCCTTTGAAGGCCAACATCCATGGTCACTACCCAGCACACACAGAGACCGTACAGTGCTACAAAGGGATTACTGTAAAAATCAACAGTCCTGCGACGAGATGACAACCAAGGCTCTTTTCCCAACACCAAAGAACCTCACAATCTTCAGCGGTAGAGGTTGTCACAGATCCATTCACGCCCAGCTACGTATTGCAAAGAAAATTAATTTTAAAATTCTTCGTACAAAAAAACAGGAAAGCAAACACACTAGAGGAGAAAAATCAAGGAGTACAAACTGCCTGTTAACTGCTACTAAATATATGCGGAAAGTAGAGAAACTTGCACAGTACAGTTCAAGGACAACCAATCAAAGCATACCGAACTGATACTTGACAACATGCAACCATGGCTAAAATCCTCTGACTGAACGTCATTTGCTACTTAAAATAATCATGAAAGACTACAAATCTTCTAAAACACACAGAACAAAGAAGTATGAAAAACTTTCTGATGCATAGATCCGCTAGGAGTCGGAATCATAAACAAAACTGAATCTCAAATTACGCGGATCATCTTGTACACAGTGTGAAAGAAAGGTAATTATTTGGACAGTCGGAAACAAGAGACTACTGTTTTTTGAGGGAGACCCATTAAGACCTGAGTTCAAAAGCCATGAAAGCTCTAATTGGAAAACTAGTATTAAGCAAGTGCCACTCCTTTCATGGACCGTTTAAACAAAAGCTTCATAAGACTGTATCCAAAGAGATGTCGGCAAGTGGAACAAAAACAAAACGCAGAAAACTACAGATAAAGCATTACTGAACAAATTTCAGTCAAGCTTGAAAAGTCTATGAAACATAAGTCTATATCCTGCTATTGAGAAAAACATGAGAGCCAAATACTATCAAGAGCCAGAGCCGTAATACATAAGCAGCTACAAGGTTGTTTCAAATGAGAGAAATGAACCAGGTCCTGTCTGACCTGAGATGACACCAACTCTTTGACCCAAACCCAAAGAACTCAATATCTTCACGTTGAGAGTGTGTCACAGATCCATTACACCTCAGCTTATGTATTGCAAGAAAGTGAAGACTTTTATTTTTGTATGAGCAACAAGTCATTCTGATCACAAAAACAAAGCAGAGGAAAAACAAGATCACATGTCTTTGATCTGTTACTTCAAATCATACACTGAGGAGAAATAGAGACTTGCAACAACAGTCTGACAATCACAATCAAACGCTTCCTGGAAATAGTAGTCAACCTTGAGCGCAGTCAAAACCTGTCTTTCAATCTGTCATGTGCCGCACGAAAAAGTGAACAGCAGCACAAACACTACACAACACATCAGAGCAACTGAATATCAAAACTCCATGGAAATCAGGAAGCGTACAGCTAGGATTGCTTGAACACAAGTATATGAGAGTTACAAACTTACCTGATGCACAGTGACGAATTAGGAAATGATTAGTGCGAGTCTTAGAGGGAATTGTATTGCAGGAGTTACCTGCCACCAAAAGACTGAGTATTATAAACCAAAAGCAAAGCCTGCTAATTCTGGAAAAGTCTTGTTCATTAGAGGCCAACTGACTGGTTTGTCATGCCCAAAAACAAGAAGCTTTCAGTAGAAAAGCGATCTCAAAAGGTTGGCGAGTGAAAAAACTCTTTCGCAAAAAGTGAAATCAAAGACTAACTGAAAACAATTCTTTTCCAGCTTGCAAAAATCTTATTGTAAGATATGGAATTGTCTCATGAACCCAATTGCCAATGAGCATCATGACCCAGTGAAGACAGATACCTTAAGTGACAAAAATGGTTATTTGATGAGAATGAACATGTCGTCTGACCCTATAGAACAACAAGGGCTTCTGACCCACACCCAGAAGCTCATTTTCATTTTGAGGTCACAGTCCTTCCTCTATTACAGTGAAAAGAATATAAAGAATTTTTAGCAGCTCTAAAAAACAAAACAAGAAAATCAGCAAAGTGTCCCGGATAACTCATAACTCGAA
The DNA here is from genome assembly GCF_036324505.1 of Eleginops maclovinus. Lineage (NCBI taxonomy): Eukaryota > Metazoa > Chordata > Actinopteri > Perciformes > Eleginopidae > Eleginops > Eleginops maclovinus. Next base: position 4,983,307 of record NC_086361.1, on the reverse strand, counting down.
AAGTGCTTGTCCAAGTTGAAAACAAACATTGAAATGACAGAAATTCGCTTAACCAAAACTGCAATTAGTGCCTGCACAAACCATAACGTAACACATCTCACTACAAAAACTAATAAAAATACTGTTGACTACACATCTTCATATAATACGTTCAATTAATGTTCACTGCAGAATAGAAGTTTTCAGTGAGGTTAGTTTCGGTACCTAATTCAGACGAATTATGAAAAAAAAGGTTTATTGGATATTTGTCTTAAGCAACTAGGTTCATACCCATAAACGAAGCTTCTCTTATTGAATGTTTGCATGAAAAATCAAGGCCGTAAGACCTAATTGACTTTCTTGTTAACCAAAACATTGTAAGATTCGTTTTGAACCAATTAGTACATAACAAACTAAGTCATAAAAACTGATAATAATGTCTATATGACACAAGGCCTGACAAACATCAAACTTCAGTGTGAGTTGTAAGATTCATTAAATGAATGTTGATAAGATTTTATTTGTTTGGAAAATATGCACAAAAACCAAATTACAATTAGATCAACATTTTTTATGATTCCTAAACAAAAGAAATAAACTGATATCATCAACCTAAAAAGGCACTTACTACATCGTTCATAGAAACTCACGCTATCCATAAACAATCAGTCAGTCAGAAACAAGGTCTAAATAGATCAAATCTAAGCGGTTCAGTTAAAAAGATTATGAAGATGGAATTTTTGAAGAGCACAGAGCTATTCATGCACAAGCTTCTTTTCACTTTTTTGATCCTTCTAATAACTGAAAAATCATACATACAGATCTTGCTTGAGTAAACACTTACAATACAGCATATATTGTTTTTGCATCTTTGTTGACTGCATTAACGGATGCCGCTGTGAAGAAAAATCCTTTTTTAGTGTTGTTCAGGTTATTATGCTGTGGGATTTTGTATTTCTCTGTACAGCAGTATGGTGTGAAAGTTTTAAAGTGCTTTATAATTCAATTTGGATTGGACATGTGGGAATTATGAATTGTATTAGTGTGTTTGTTTTTTATGTGGGTAGATGGGGTTATGCCTCTGCCTAGCCTAGACTTAGTTATGTTTTCATTTAATTTCATTTCAACTGAAGCCAGCCCTGCTCTTTTTGTATTATTGGAAAATATTTTTTGTTCAAATTGTTTCATTGTGTGGCCAACTGAAATACTATATTTGGTCTTCCGTTAAAGTATATTGTCAAAACATCTTGACATTTTTGGAACTTGGTGTGTATAGATCAACAGACTGTAAAAAATGTTCCTGGTTGAAGAGTCGTCATGTGTTGGACAACTCTTAAAATTACCCATAATACTTTGTGTTTAACTACAATAAAGCAAATAAAATGAAAAACACGTGTTTTATTTCAAACAGGACTGTGAAATATGTCTCTCAATTGGAAACACTTAAATGTATATCCGAGACAAATGTGTGACTGCAGTAAGAACGCATTTGGTCATGCTTCAAATTAAGCTTAAAAGTGCAGCACCCTCTAGTGGAAGGACAGTATTACAAACTTTATAATGACATGATAAATGTTTTTGGTTTTTTTCAAATAGTAATTGACAACATCTGTCTGGTATTATTTTGACATACATATTTTAAACGTATTTTTTTCTTACAAAGAGGCAAAATTACAAGAAATCTGATTCAACACAGCTGAGTGTTTCTGTCGTTTAATCATACATGTTATTGCTTAAGCTGACATGAAAACTGTGCTTTTACCTTTGAGTAACTGACAGTAGTACCCTTAAAAACAGAACAAGAAATACAGCAGCAACATTTTTTTGTTATTCTTCTTTATCATACTTATAAAACAAAATACAAACCCCTCTGTGAAAAATATTCACATTGCTAAAAACACAATCCACAAGGCAGTTTGTTTTTAAGACATTGAAATAAGCCTTCGGTGTGTGATTTTTGAAACCCGATTAAATACCACAAGCCACTACAATTTGTCCAGCAGCTGGCGAATGTCTTCTTGGCCACGGTAAATTCTCTTCATTCCTCTTGGAAGATAGCGGCAGGATGAAAGGTTGAGGTAGCTAAGAGCCGTCGTTTGGCCGATGACTGGCCTGCAGAATACAGCAAAGAGACCACTTTATTCTTCTGAAATCCTTGGATATATAATGACAATGCTAAATCAGCAATACTCAAGATTTACACATGTCATGATTGAGTCATGATCAGCTCTGATGATTGTCTCTTAAAAGTACTTGTTCAAAGTTTATTTGATTAATTGAAAAGGAAAACTATACATTAACTACCTGAGGGCAGGTGGTGTGATCCTGGTCCCACTCAGGTTTAGTGAATGCAGAGTATTTGACTCTGTGGCCTGAGCAAGGTGACTCATGGCGATCTCTAGGTCATCCTCGGAGAAGAGCTGATTGGCAATGTCCAGCTGTTGCAGTGTTCGACTCCATTTCTGGGTGACCATATGAAGCTCCTTTTTCGGCGATGCTATCCCAACATTGCTGCTGAAATACTGTCCCCAGAACAGACACTCCAGTTCTGCCAAATCACAGCACAATAAAAAGGAGCATTAATGAATAAATTGGGTTTTTAATGACACTCAGATCTGATATTATGAACACAGCTGGCTATTTTATGTGATTAAATATAATCATTATTCCTTTGTAAATGTGCTTAAAGATAAGTACAAAAATGGGGCAATCACAAGTACTTCATCCCATCAATAAAGGTTCAGGTCATTGTGGATTACATATGAAAAGAACAGCCTTTTTATAAGTAGGTGCCATTATACATTTTTCTTAAAGCTTTTGGAGTTTGCCCTTTCCTGTAGTGTGTGAGTTGTTGTGCATGTCAATGATCTGCAAAGGTTAAAATCCTAAAGTTCCCTCCAGAGGGAGTTTCTCTCCCACACACTCCCCCCCTGCCTGAAACCACTCTGTTGGTCTTGTTTACTTCCATAACATCATGACATCACTATGTGACAACCGCGCTTCTATTGGCTAGAGCTCTTACACATTGTACTGGATAGGCTAAGAGGGGGGACATCACTAACGGTTAACCAATCACAACAGAACCGGCCAGCTAACCAATCAGAACAGACTGGGCTCTGGTTTCAGACAGAGGGTGAAAAGAGGTGCTGCAGCACAGGCAGTATGAGAAACATAAAGAGCTTTCTGAACATTAAAGCATGGAGACATGTCCCAGTAGAGGCACTAAATACAAATACGAACCTGAAAATGAGCCTACTATGTCCTCTTTAAGTTCTTACTAATAACAAATCAACCAAAAAACTAAATATGTATGTACAAAAGTGATTACACCCCTCACATTTTTGTAAATATGTTATTGTATCTTTTCATGGGACAACACTGAAGATATGACACTTTGATACAATGTAAAGTAGTCAGTGTACAGCTTGTATAACAGTGTAAATTTGCTGTGCCCTCAAAATAACTGAACACACAGCCACCATTATTTTCCAGAACTGCCTTAACTCTCTTGGGCATAGAGCTTCACAGGTTGCCACTGGAATCCTCTTCCACTCCTCCATGACGACATCACGGAGCTGGTGGATGTTAGAGACCTTGCGCTCCTCCACCTTCCATTAGGATGCCCCACAGATGCTCAATAGGGTTTAGGTCTGGAGACATGCTTGGCCAGTCCATCACCTTTACCCTCAGTTTCTTTAGCAAGGCAGAGGTCATATTGGAGGTGTGTTTGGGGTCCTTATCATGTTGCGGCACAGTTTCCGAAGGGATGGGATCATGCTCTGCTTCAGTATGTCACAGTACATGTTGGCATTCATGGTTCCCTCAATGAACTGTAGCTCCCCACAGGTGGCAGCACTCATGCTGCCCCAAACCATGACACTCCCACCACCATGCTTGACTGTAGGCAAGACACACTTGTCTTCGTACTCCTCGCCTGGTTGCCGCCACACACACTTGACACCATCCGAACCAAATCAAAAGTAAAAGAAAGTGCTCGCTTGAGCTTCCTGATGAAGTAGAGGCGTTGCTGGGCCTTCTTTGCCAGTGCAGTGGTGTTGTTGTTCCAGGTGATGTCGTCTGTTATGGTCACACCCAGGAATTTGGTGCTGCTCACCTGCTCCACAGCAGCACCATTGATGTTCAGAGGGAGGGGGGGTTGGGAGTGGGTTCTCCTGAAGTCAACAACAATCTCCTTTGTTTTCCCCACATTGGTTGTTATTTTGGCACCAACGGGCCAGCTGGTTCACTTCCTTCCTGTAGTTAGTCTCATCGTTGTGGCTGATGAGACCCACCACGGTGGTGTCGTCAGCGAACTTCACGATGTGGTTGGAGCTGTAGCTGGGTTTGCAGGCATGGGTCAGCAGGGTGAAGAGAAGGGGGCTGAGCACGCAGCCTTGGGAGGCCCCCGTGCTCAGTGTTAGTGTGTTTGATGTGTTGTTGATGACCCAGACAGCTTGTGGTCTCTCTGTGATGAAGTCCAGCAACCAGTTGCAAAGAGAGGGGCTGAGGCCCAGGTCTGTAAGTTTACGCACAAGCTGCAGGGGGATGATGGTGTTGAATGCTGAGCTGAAGTCTATGAATAGCAATCTGACGTAGGAGTTCTTAGTGTCCAGGAGGGTGAGGGCTGGGTGTAGAGCAGAGGTGATTGCATCCTCTGTGGACTGTTAAGCTCGGTAGGCAAACTGAAATGGGTCCAGGGAGGGAGGAAGAGTGGATTTGGTCTGCTTCATGACCAGCCTTTCGAAGCACTTCATGATGGTCGAGGTCAGTGCTACGGGGCGGTAGTCGTTGAAGCATGCTGGAGATGACTTCTTCGGCACAGGAATGATGGTGGTTTCCTTGAAGCACGTTGGAACAACAGCCTGGCTCAGGGAGGTGTTAAAGATGTCTGTGAGGACATCCGTGAGCTCCTCTGCGCAGTCCCTCAGCACTCGACCAGGGATGTTGTCAGGTCCCGCAGCCTTGCGGGTATTAAGGTGCTCCTCACACTGGCTGGGGACAGACACAGAGCCTGGTCGTCGGTGGGGGGGGGTGGTGTTGTTCTGTGCTTCGAAGCGCGCAAAGAAGCCGTTGAGGTTGTTGAGCTGGGAGGTGTGACTGTCACAGGTCTGCGGCAGTAGTTTGTAGTCCGTTATGGTCCTAATACCCTGCCACACGCTCCGTGAGTCCCTGCTGTCTTTGAAATGTGCTGTGATTTTCCTGGTGTACAGACGTTTAGCTTTCCTGATGTCACGGCACAGGTCAGCCCTGGCTGCTCTCAGCCCAGCTGGGTCTCCGGCTCTTAAGGCGGTGTTGCGGGCCTTGAGCAGCGTGCGGACCTCCCCTGTCAGCCATGGCTTCTGGTTGGCTCAGATGGTGATGGCTCTGGTGGTAGTTACATAATCAATGCACTTGGTGATGTAGCCTGTGACTGTCTCTGTGTATTCTTGTATGTTAATGTGATGATTGTAAGTAGCAAAGCAGTCTTGACGTGCAGCAGTACTGTCCTCTGTCCACACCCGTACCTGTTTTGAAACCAGCTTGGTAACCTTTACCCTTGCTCTGTAGGCCGGTTTCAGCAGGACAGCGAGGTGGTCAGAGAGGCCAATGGAAGTCTCCAGCTGCGATGAGAAGGCCGTCTGGGTGTGCTGTCTGTTGCTCACTGATGGCTTTGTAAAGTTCACTGAGTGCCTCCTCTCCGTCCTTGTTGTTGGGGCTCGGAAGGATATAAACTGCCACCAGTAGAATGGCGGAAAACTCCCTCGGCAGGTAAAAAGGACGGCACCTTAGAACCATAAACTCCACCAGCGGGGAACAGTGTTGGTTAACAACAATAGCATCTCAACACCAAGCATCAGTGATGTAAACACACACACCGCCGCCGCGGGTCTTCCCCCCGCTAACTATGTTTCTGTCTGCTCGGTAGCATGTTAGCTTGTCTAGTTCAATAGCGGAGTCCGGGATGTTGTTGTGGAGCCATGTTTCCGTCAACACGTAAGCACAGCAGTCCCTTACCTCACGCCGGGTTTTTGTAAGTTAACCGTATGTTTTCCATCTTGTTGTCCAGTGAACGGACATTTGCCATGAGTAGTGTTGGAATTGCCGGCTTGTGTGGGCTAGCCGCTAGCATAGCCCGAATACCTCCACGCTTCCCCCTCTTCTGTTTCCTCTCACAGCGCTTGCGGCGTCTCCTTTCCGGATGGGGGTCAGCACAATAGGGGGAGCAGTAGTCCCAGGCTGCCGAGTTCCACGGAGAGTTTGGCTTCCAAATTGAAGAAAGTTGTACTTTTTCCAAGAAGAAACTCACGGCTGTATTGTTGTACTTTCCGATATAAGTCGCTCAGACATGACGAACACAGCGACAAACTTGACATACTAGACGAAACCGACGAAAACACTGTTTTTTCGGGACCGAGAGGGGTTGCTGCGACTGCTCGCGCCGCCATCCTTACATTTACAAACAAGTTTATCTTGGTCTCATCAGACCATAGGACATGGTTCCAGTAATCCATGTCCTTAGTCTGCTTGTCTTCAGCAAACTGTTTGCGGGCTTTCTTGTGCATCATTTTTAGAAGAGGCTTCTTTCTGGGACGACAGCCATGCAGACCAATTTGATACAGTGTGCGGCATATGGTCTGAGCACTGACAGACTGACCCCCCACCCCTTTAACCTCTGCAGCAATGCTGGCAGCAGTCATATGTCTATTTTCAAGAGACAACCTCTGGATATGACGCTGAGCATGTGCACTCAACTTCTTTGGTAGCAGGATGGCATTTCAACGGGACATTAAGACCTGTAATGTTTTGGTTTTCTCGGAGACTTGGCTCGACCCCTCAATACCGGACGCCGCCATTGCTCCACACGGATTCTCCATTCATCGCCAGGACCGGACAATAAACTCAGGGAAGAGCAAGGGAGGAGGTGTGTGCAATGATTAACAACAAGTGGTGCTCAGATGTGGAGATCATTTCTTCGGACTGTTCTCCCAGCCTAGAGCACATCATGATCGGATGCCGGCCTTTTTATCTGCCGAGGGAGTTCACATCGGTTGTTCTAACAGCAGTGTATGTTCCGCCGCATGCTGACAACACCACAGCGCTGGAGGAGCTGTATGGGATTATCGACAGGACAGAGACTTCTCGGCCAGAGGCCGCATTTATTGTGGCCGGGGATTTTAACAGAGCCAACATGAAGAAAGTCCTGCCGAAATACTATCAGCACGTCAGCTGCCCCACGCGCGGTGGAAATACACTGGACCATGTTTACACTCCTTTCCGGCATGGATATAAAGCCCTCCCCCGCCCCCCCTTCGGCAAGTCAGACCACATATCTCTTCTTCTGCTCCCCGTTTACCGGCAGAGACTGAAGAGGGACCGACCTGTGACGAGGACAGTGCAGCGTTGGTCGGGGCACTCTGACTGCTCTCCGCCACTGCTTTGGCATCACGGAGTGGTGTGTGTTAGAGGAGGACGAAATAAACACACACACTGACGCAGTCATTTGCTACATCGGCAAATGCATCGATGACGTCGTGCCGCGGATTACTGTACGGACATTCCCAGATGAGAAGCCCTGGATAAACGGCGAGGTCCGAGCTAAACTTAAAGCACGGGCCATCGCGCACAGCGGCGGTGATTTGGATGAGTACAGGAATTCCAGGTATGCACTCCGGAGAGCTATTAGCAGTGCGAAAAGACAATACAGGGACAAGGTGGAGTCTAACTACAAGGGCTCCAATGCCAGAAACATGTGGTCTGGACTAAAACAATAACAGATTGTCTGCATCTCTCCCAGATGAACTGAGCACATTTTATGCACGCTTTCAGAGGCCCCTGGCTGTGGAGGCACAGAAGGCCCAGGATCCCTGCTCACTGGTTTTAACCAGTGCAGATGTGTGTAGATCTCTGAAAAGGATCAACACACACAGGGCTCCTGGACCTGATGGCATCCCTGGCCATGCTCTCAAGGTGTGTGCAGTTCAGCTGGCAGATTTGTTCACAGACATTTTCAATAGGTCACTGCTCCAGTCTGTAGTCCCCACATGTTTTAAAGAGTCCATTATTGTCCCTGTCCCAAAAAGACAAAACCCATCTGCCTCAATGACTACTGCCCAGTTGCACTCTCCTCCATCATCATGAATTGCTTTGAGTGGTTAGTCAAAACTTTTACCACCTCCTCCCTCCCTGACTCACTGGACCCCCTGCAGTTTGCCTACAGGGCAAACAGGTCCACGGATGATGCCATCTCCCTCACCCTCCACACTGCCCTCTCCCACCTGGACCAGAGGAACACTTATGTGAGAAGGCTGTTCATTGACTACAGTTCAGCATTCAACACCATTGTGCCCTCCAAGCTCATCATTAAGCTCAGGGACCTCGGGCTCAACAGCGCCCTCTGTGACTGGATCCTGAGCTTCCTGACAGATCCAAGGCAGTGCAGATGGGGAACATCACACCCTCCACCTTGACCCTCAACACTGCATCACCGCCTGGTATGGCAGTTGCACCCGCCCTCAACCGTAAGACTCTACAGAGGGTGGTGAAAACTGCTCAGCACATCACCAGGACGGAGCTTCCATCCATGGAGGACCTCTACACCCAGCGGTGTAGGAAGAAGGCCGGTAGGATATTAAAGGACCCCCATCCCCCCAGCAACAATCTGTTCTGTCTGCTGCTGTCTGGCAGACGGTACCGCAGCATCCGGGCCAAGACCACCAGACTCAGGGACAGTTTCATACCACAGGCTATAAGACTGATGAACTCCTGAGCTCTGTGAATGTCTACTCACATGTTTATAGTACACATATCTATTTATTATACACCTCTGCCATAAATATCTGTTTATACGTAATATATGCATCTGTCTATACCTCCTCATACAACAGTGTAAAGTATTTAAATTACTGTACAATGTATTTAAATACTTTCAATGTATTCTACATATGTATATATTTTACATCTTTACATCCTTATTGTTGTTATTGTATATACTTTGTCTAATTTTTGCACTATTTTATTTATCTTATTTGCACCATGTATGTTGAGTTGTTGGAGGAGCATGGGATATAAGATCTTCATTGCCAACATATACGCTGTATCTGCTGTGCATATGACAAATACAACCTTTGAACTTTTGAACTTTGGTGGACCATGGCGAGGCCTGTTCTGAGTGGAACCTGTCCTGTTAAACCGCTGTATGGTCTTGGCCACCGTGCCGCAGCTCAGTTTCAGGGTGTTGGTAATCTTATAGCCTAAGCCATCTTCATGTAGAGCAACAACTCTTTTTTTCAGATCCTCAGAGTTCTTTGCCATGAGGTGCCATGTTGAACTTCCAGTGACCAGTATGAGAGAGTGTAAGAGCGATAACACCACATTTAACACACCTGAGACCTTGTAACACTAACGAGTCACATGACACCGGGGAGGGAAAATGGCTTATTGGGCACAATTTGGCCATTTTCGCTTAGGGGTGTACTCACTTTTGTTGCCAGCAGTTTAGACATTAATGGCTGTGTGTTGAGTTATTTTGAGGGCACAGCATATGTACACTGTTTTACAAGCTGTACACTGACTACTTTACATTGTATCAAAGTGACATATCTTCAGTGTTGTCCCATGAAAAGATATAATAACATATTTACAAAAATGTGAGGGGTGTACTCTTGCACACTTTTGTGAGATACTGTATGTATCACATGAGTTTGGCGTACCAAGACAGGGTAGTGATGAGAGACCGGATGGTGTGATTCGTGAACAGCCTCGCAGGTCCAGCACCCGCAGCCTGGTGGAGCCAAACAGGATGTCCCACAAATCTTTGTCAGTCATGTAGGAAAAAGAGGTGGTAGCGATACACAGCTCTTCCAGTAACGGGAAGCCTAATGATGAATCTGCACTATTACGCATCGTCTTATGCAGGGGTCTCACATTCAGCATCCGGAAGGTCTGATAGGAATCACAATAGAAGTGCATGTTTCATGGGTAAACACTGTAAACACAAATGGTATACTCATTTATTGTTCAGTGGCAGGTAGCATGGAGAGGGAAAAATGTATCGCTAACAAGCGGCTAAAACTTAGAAATGAACTCAGGATTAATCAACCAATTATTTCTTCCATAAATCATGTTGATTTTAAAATGTCATTAAATAGTAAACATTTACATATTGTCTGACCAGCAGTCCAAAACCCAGAGATTCAGTTTATAGTAATATACGACAAAGTAAAACATTAACTTCTCACGTTGTAAAAGCTGGAACAGGCTGTAGTTTGACATTTTTGCATGACAAAATAACCAAAATAATGAATCAGCAAACAAAACATTTAGTTTTCTGTGGATAACCTAATTGATTAATTTTTTTATCTTTAAAAGCATTACAATTAATGTGTACAGGAGAGCTGCAAATTGTATTCTTTATGATCAGGGCCTTTCTCTACCTTTCTCTCTCATGTTATAGTGATGCTAAATAAATAAACATGCTGCTTTGAATTTTGAACAGTAAATAAAAAGCTACCCTGTTATATAGGAATTCCTTTTATTTTCGGTCTTGATTGGTAATGTAAGGGTTCACTTTCATTCAAGTTACCTGTTGATCAGTAGGCTATTATGTTAGCTTCTATCTTCATCATAATGTGTTTTTCACTGTGATATTTCTGCTAATCAGCTGGAAAGTGTAGCAGTGGGGGGAACGGCTTAGCTAAGGGTAGATTATTATCAAAACTCAGTTGCATTTGGTCAAAATAAAGATCTCATTGGCATAGCAAGCAGAAATATTAGGTTATTTTCCTACCTTGAGTTTAGGACATGCCATCTGTAGTGCGTGGATGAAAACAGGAAGTTCACAATCTTTACTGTCTAGCTTTGTGTTGACCTCCAACAACTCCAAATCAGGACAGCTCCCCTTCTGAAATAACAATGCAATATGTTGAGTGTAACAAGTGTATCTATTCTTCGTGGCATAGGGGCTATGTATATTGCATACACTAAAGAAACATAGCTGGAGAGCTAGGTGTGACCTACGGTGATGGCAGCCAGAAGTCTGTCATTCTTTATTCCATGAGTGAACAGAATCTGCTTGATCTGGCTCCCATGATTTTCAAGATACTCCAGGAGCCCCTCAACCTGAAACTACAAAAACAAGTTTTATTCAGAAATGCAAAACCAAGCAGGTGGTGGTAATTAGTAATTTGACAAATATTATACATAATTTGAAGACCTGTTTTTTTCCATACCTCCTTCTGTCCTGTAAGTACACAATCAGAACTGTCTAAAGTTGCATTCAAACTAAACCAGGCATTGTTCTGTTTAGCACAAGACTGTACAGCAGTATTGAAGGTGACTCATTTGGTAAACCTATGACAAAGTTTGACTGGCCTGTTAAATCTTTATATACCAGGTCATGACATCTGGAATTCTTGTGTGTATTATCACAGAAATAGTTGCTATAAGTATACTGTGTGAGTAGTGTGGGATACCTCCATAATCTTCAGTATGGTTTGCTATGAAGGAAAACTTCCAAACACATTGTTCTGGGCATATTTTATGCAGTATGAACTGGGACCGAAGTCCAGAAGTAGTTGCACAAGCAGCCATCTTCAAGAAATACTGTTATGTTACCTCATAGTATTCACACGCACAGACTGCCATGAGTGCTGAATCTGCCGCCCTGTGGCTGTCAGACCAGAGGATGCTTATTGGCTGAATTTCTCTTTTGCTTGCTTAGCTTTCAGGTAGCAAAGGTCAGCGATTGGTTGGCTACTGCCCTTGCTGGGGCGCTTTTCTGAGCTTTTCTATTGACCAGCCGCCACTGTTTTAAATGTTTTTATTTGTGCCAAGTGCCATCTTGTTCCAGTATAAGAAAGATATCAAATGCCGATATTTCAACATTGCAACTCAGCAAAACACTCGTGATTATGGGGTTAATGGTACCTTTAAAGGTGACAACATCCAAAACATTCTAGGATGCATTTACCACCAACAACATGTCCTTTTTACAGTGAAGCTAATACAACAACTGAGCTGGTTTTGGACATACCTCTGTGTACTGCAGATCGATGCACTGCAGAGACCGGCTATGCAGACCAAGGCTGTGGAAGGCTGCCGCTGCCAGGCCTGTACAGGAGGAGATCTTGAGGGAGAGGAGGTTGGGGCAAAACTGCGACACAACCTTCATTTGAACAAAAAATAAGCAGAAAACACATGGTAAATACAACATGCAACGACGGCAACCTATGAATTAACTGACAATATTTTGTAACAGAAATGCTTTAAAATGATTTTTATGATTGATGCATCTGCTGATTATTTTCACAATTAACATTTTGTTTTTAAAATGTCACACTATGATATTCCTGTGCCCAAGGTAACGTATTGTATAAAAAGTGACAGAAACAATTAAATAATCAACAAAATAGAAGCCTGGTTGATTTTCTATCTGCTTGGTTTATTTAATAATCTTTTCAGGTAAGAAGCTTGTAAAATAAAAAACATATCTAGTGTTGATGAATTACCTCCACTGCATAGGTGACATTCTTTTTCCAGTGACAGAGAGAGAAGTTTCGTAGCTGAGAGAATCTAAAGAACAAGGACTGTATTTGATTAGGATTCCTTTTTTTTTTACGATATCGAAAAATACAAGACCTTTAAGCACAAACTAAATTAATAGTCACTAAAAATACAGACCTGTTCTGTGCCAGCCAGTCAAAAGTCTCCTTAATCTTCATCTCAGTTTTAGGTAGCTGGGTTTTCCCTGAAGCAATCCAGCAGTGACCCACAGTAACTTTACGCCACAAGACTGGACTGGAGGCAGCAGCATTCCACAAACGACAAACTCGTCCCACCCTGAGCCAGAACCACAGAAGAAAAGTTTGTTTGGTCTGAAATAAACAGTATTAATAAACGGAACATGCAGAAAATGCCTTACATGGCGACTACTGTCATATCGCCACCAATACATTGAACAGAATTGTCCAGCAGCAACAATATAATAATTATTCATTAGCATTAGCAAAGCATTAGTCCATCATTACAATCAAAAAGTCCAACTGAAATGTCCTGCAAATGTTTTTCATTGTTTGCAACAAATCAATTAACATTTGGTGTTTTATTTTTTCCTATGGTACTTGATTGAATACATGTGGATTTTAGACTGGTGGCTGAACACAATTGCAAGTCCAGGCCTATAATGATATTTCACATGTAGCTCTCTGAAATTGTGTACATTAAATGGATCAAATATTAAGTTATGTGATAATCTGTCATTTCAACAATCATGTAAATAATGATGGCATTCCTAAAAGCCATATGATCATCTCATATCTTTCCAATTAAAAGGAGACGTCTTAAAATTCCAGATATTTAAGTAGTTACTAAGCTAAGCTACATCAAATATGTGTTTATTACCTGCATAGAAATGGAATAGCGCCATCTTGGACGACCACCATCTGAAAAATACTGACTAGCACCTCCTCAGGGAGACTCTGACCCCATCTGTGGTCGGTTGCTTTCTGTGGCACAAACAGGTTAGTGTCTACTATTTCCTTAACAACAGGAATATTTGCCACTTTAGGTTTGGCACGGACTGTCTTTTTTTTGTTAATCAGATTAGCTTTTCCTTTTCCTTTAGTCAGCTTCTTTTTTTTGCTTCCCTTCTTTGGGGGGCTCCAAGCGGAGCCGCTGTATTGAGAAGTGGAACTGGATATGACCAGAAGCATATCCTCCCCTTGATGCACAGTGTAGCCAAGCGGGACAGGCCGGGAGACTCTGGCCTTTTTACGCTTCTTTGCCTTTGCATTTGTAGGTTTACCAGTGGTCCTCTTCAAAGAGGCCTTCTTTAGCTTCGGTCCGTCTTCTCCTTGACCTGATGTTTTTGATGTGCTAGGTGCAGTGTCTTCACTTTTTTCACTGTGAGTTGGAACCGATGCTTCCATCGTGTACTAATAATTAGTCTTTATCACAAGCTTCATTCAAATAACCACCGATGGCTGAGAAGTAACATATAAGCATCTGAAAACAAAACAAAAATAAGATTAGTCTGTATCTGTGTGGGTGATTTATTGTGGATAAGAATGTGATAGGCAGTGGATAGGGAACATGTGAATCCAGCAGATGAACTTGTAAGATTGCAATCATATCTAGTGATTTACTTGTTCTAGAGCATTTTTAATACTTAAAGCTGATGCTTAATGTCATAGTGTGACTTAAATAAGAGTTGTTGTTTTTTTAAATGTTAGAGGACAGACACATTTTTTTAGGGCAAAGTCAGCTAAATTGGATAGTACAATACAGCAGAATCCTACCTATAGTGTCTTATAAATCATACATGCTTTGAACAAATACAGTATATGGACAAGCACACATATTGTAAATAATTACTCTTCAGTCCGTGTTCCACTGTTTACTCTGTTGAACGTTTTGTTTAATTTACAACAGAACACTTTTATTTTAGTGTTGGTCATTGGTGCTTTTATATTTATATATACCGTTATTAAACCATTTTTTCTGACCTTAACCTTTGTTGTTCTTGTACTGAATCCGAATCCGAATCCCTTTATTCTTCCCACAGAGTGAAATTTAAATGCAGTGTCTATTTTTGTGCACGTTACTGTAAAAAGTTGGATTTTTCAGCAGTTTTCACAAGTCAGTTGAAATGAGTAGAACAGACAGGTACTTGTACATAGCTACTGGATGGCGAGCTATCATCCGTGGTGCAGGTATTGGTGTTTTGGGCCACTAGCTTTGTAGAGGCGTGTGTTGCTGTGAGATGCTTCATTAAATTAGAGTTGCTTACAGCGGATTTCCACAAAGTCTTCCCTCCTGGACATAATGTACACTTTACAAGCACGTTCTTGCCTTTGACCTCCATGAATTTGAAGTACTGCTTATATCTCCACCTTGAAAATGCCAACTTTTCATCGGATTGCTGCTTCCTCGAATCTGTTTGGTGTTTGTGTGCGTGTGTGGCGCGCGTGTCCTGGCCTGTGTGTAAAAACACTGGCTCCGATTGGCTACCATGAAACATGACTCTGCCTTAGCCAATCATAATCGCTTATCTCGTTGTTAACCCACCCGGTCTCCTCACTGGCAGTTTGTGTGAACGCACCCCAAGCCTCGGATGACAACAGGCTACGGGTGTTTCATTCAATCAATTCATAGTAACGTTCAGTAATGATAACGGCGTTGTAACGACGGAAACACTAATACGTTAGATTATCCCGTTACTGAAAAAATAACGGTTATTCCCAACACTGGTTGAGAGAAATGCAAAAAAATAAAAATAAACAAAGAGTAAAATTCCTTGTATTTGTACACATTTTTGGAAAAATAAAGGCGATTAAGTTTGTTATGTTATGCTTTTTGGTTACAATCATGTTGCATTGCTCTCGGTACATGTAGGCTATCTGTACTATTGTATTATTAATACACTATGGGAGTTTCGTAAAATCGACCAGTGAAGTTATGTGAGGTGAGAGGTATCTCTTGTTTTAAACCCGTGCTGCAACTTTTATCCAGGAAACTGTAGGAATCCATGGAAATGTAACGTCAAAAATACTAATTTCATAAATGTGTCAATGTGTTTTCCACATCAGAGGTCCATGCGTATCCTCGATTGTTTGTAAACGGAAGACAAGCCAGATTTTCTACTAAGTGATAAACGAGAAGACCGTCCCATAATAAAATATAAACATAAACGCCAGCGTTCTGTATGGTGCTAAATACCTACTGAGCATTTACATATCAGAGCACATTGCAACGTTGATTTGTTAGCTAGCTAAACTAACCATACTAGCTCATAATGTAATGAGCTAATGTTACTGTTGCAACTAACTAGGAAGTTCACGAGTCAGTGTGCAACATAATGTAGCAGAAAGATGGAACTACCCGTGTTGCTGCGTTGACAACAAACGATATTAACACACACATAACAGAAAAAAAACCCATATCATTTCTTTGCAATTTTTGCATTACCTGCTGCTGGTTCACCAACACCGCTGGCTAACGGCTACTTCCATCCTCAGTAGTGTACCCACAATGCATTTCACATCCCTCCTGTGATTGGGTAGACCTCAACTATAGCCCGCCTTTGTAAAACTATCCAATCATTGGCACGTTTTGACTCCCTCACGCTGTGTACTGAGTAAGGTTCAGTAAAGCACGGTGTTGTTGTTTTTGGGTAAGAACTAATACTTTAAAACATATTTTACTGATGCTTCTACATTTGAAATTACTTGGGAACGCTATATTATGCAAAAAGGGCTTCTTCTCTGGTGTAATTCAAGATTTAATGCAGTATATTATGCCTGATATGTCCTGCATATAAAGTTGTTGCTAACGCTAGCAAGTTGCTCACAAAAATGCTAACATTAGCATGCAGAGCTAGTACATCATTAGCACTGGATTGCAAGTTGAGTATTAATGTTTTTAAGTAAAGGGTTCTTTTAAAAACGCATCACGAAGATATAGGCTATGCTTAATTGTTAGACGCCGAAGTTTATTTTACTGTGATTATTTGTATTTATGATGTTTAATATTTTGTCTACTTTATATCGATGAGTGTAGATCTAGATTCGGAAACCGCTCTACAACATAACAATTTAACTTTTTGTTAAAAACTATTACAATCTTTAGATACAATTCAGTAGCATTAATGTAAAAGTGAAATGCTGAAAAATGTTTACAACTTAGTCTTTTGTATAGGCAAGGTAAGGAATGACAACACTATGCAGAACTTCTGTATAGTGTTATTGTGCATGCTACTGCCAGGGGGAGTCATTTTTCTTTTTTCTCCAGACATCACTGCAAGCGTGAAACTTTTCTGTGTGGTTTTTGCTATTGTTCATTCAGGAGCACAGACTATATGGGAAGCTGAAAAATTGTTTACCCAAACTTCAAGTATTGCTACACATTGACACACATCCACTTTCGTCTTTTTGTGGTTATGCTTCAGCATGCTGAAGATTGCCACTTTTTCATTAACTTTGACTCTCTTTTCAGACTGCACACAATGGAGGATGTCCAAGATGTATCCCTTGGTGGTAAAGATGCAGTAACAGAAGCTAATCTGAGTGAGTCTGAAACTTTTAATCATGTTTTTAATCTGAGTAAGCCCAATGTGTAGTTCAATTGTTATTAAGATACTTTATGATAACATTTCTATGTACTGCAAGTCTTGGGGAACAGTGTTCTGGAATTATTGTATTTTTATAGCATTACAACTTTTCAGAAATGTTTGTATCATTAGGGATTCAAATTGGAATTTATCAGAAAGCGCAAATAAATAAAATTCAGTACAATCACAGATTTTGTACTCTTCTGCTCACTTGCCAACTTCTCTGTTTTTCAGGAGATGAGTACTATTGGAAGCTGGTTGCAGACTTCATTGGTCCTCAATCAGGAGAAGGGTTAGAGCTTAAAAGGGCACCATGCAAGAACAGACTTTTAATTCAAGTAGGACTTATGGTCGAGGACAATAATTTTCCATGGATTGCCGTCGTATCTTGGCTCATGAAAATTTTCCCCAGTCATTGGTCAACTGACTTTCGTTGTTTGGTGGAAAGAGGCATCGCAACCACATTGAGTCTGGGCAATGATGCAAGGCAAACCTTTCTGGAATCAGAAGTCAACTTTAACTTTGTTGGCCCAATATGTGACAGCATTGGAGTTGAACGGCAACATCTTTTGGAAATCAGGGATTTTAGTGAGCGTGCACAGTCCATAGAAGTCACTAACGGGCTGATTCTCGAGTTGAGCAACTTTGTCAGCAGGGAGAAACTTGCACCAGTTGTTTTAGTGACTTGGCTTAGAAATTTCAACCCTGAGTTTTGTAAGAAAGGGGATATTCAAAAGGCACATAAAGTCCTTAGACCCAAGATAAAAAAGTTAAAACTGCATTACCGCAATTATGAAACAAGGAGTCACAGGAGGAATGCAGCAATGGAAAATCTGCTTCAAAGTCCATTTGAACTGGTGCGGAAGAAAATGCCCAAAGTGACTGTGAAGAAGCGCATGAGAAAAGACGACACTATCAATGTTGAAAAAGTTGTAATCAAGGAGGAATACGAGCGATATGAAATCATGGAAGGAGAGGAGTCTGACGTTGCAAAGAAACTAATTGTGAAAGAAGAAGCCTCTATACACGATGACAGTGATGAAGATTTGGATGAGTCCAACAGTGGAGAAGAAACTTCAGATAACAAACAAGATACCCTGACTCTGCTTGACATTGCAATGCTGTCTGTCCAGAAGCTATCCAAAATGTACGGGGGGAAAAACGAAGCATGCAAGCAAGTTTGCTTAGATCTCCTCAAAAATCAGTATGCTCTGACGTGCAAGGAGCATCCAGCCATGGCAGCGTTTGAGAAAAAACTTGATACGCTTTGTGAAGACCTTTCACTTGTTTACCCCGTTGTGTTTTTAAACTACAATGCCAATTTCCTTGTTGACTTGCAAGATGCCGTGGAGCAGCAGATCATGGCCTTTGAGAAAGACATCATTCTATCGACCGGAGAGAAACTAGGCCGGGACAGACTTCCAAAATTCAAGAACTTTGTGAATTTATCTGAAAGTGCCACTTCACGCTACATCCACATGGCTTGTGATATCCTAAATACAACCACACCTGGCATAAAAAACTACAGGAAACACTGGGTAGCTTTCTGCGAAGAAAAGAGAAACCCCTCCAGGATTGCAGTAAATCCGTCAAAACGATTCCAGAACTACTTTGAGGCTGCAGCGGGTCTTATCCACCACCACAAAGAGACGGCTCTGTTCTTTTCGGATTTGCTTGCAATGACAAACGACACAAACATTATTCTGGAGTGCGTTGCTGCTGATGCTAATGACTCTGTGATTCAGAGCCTTGTGTGTGTCCTGGCCATTGTTTACTGCAAAGTCCTCGGTCCTTACTGGCAGCTTCTGAATAGCAGCGGAGATTACTCGCTCTTCAGCCAGTACATGCTCTTCCTGTACCAAAAGTTCCTTGATTGGTCCAAAGATCCTTCAGCACTGCTGGAACCTGAAGCGGAGACAAACGTTTTTCTGCAGTACCCATCCCAGGAGAAAACCTTTGATGGAGTGTTTCATTTCTGTGGCCAGTGGCACACCAATAGGGACCTAATCAGAGCTTGCCTGAAAAGGATAGTGAAGGTGATTGCTGCTGTCACTGAAGAACACCTGAAGGATTTCCTGCCAGGAGGAACGTTTGGTCAAATCCCTTTACCAGATCTGATCTCACAACTGGAAAGTTGCACATTCTCCGTCTTGATGGCGGAATATCCCTTCAGCACTGCAGAAGAAAGTACTATCAGGAAGAAAAAATCTGACAAGTCCCCCAAACGCTCTTCACCGAAGAACTTTCAGGAAGAAGATGACCCAACCGGTTCCTCTGACAGCAGCTCTGATGAACCTTCGGATTTGTCCAGAAGTGGCCAAAATGATGCTGACAGTCCACCAATGAAGAAAGTAAAAAAAATACAGGAAGAGCGGGTGGAGAACAATGATAGGGATTACATCGTAGCTAAAGTGAAAAGAAACGGAGGGCCATGTAAGACACAGCAGGATGTTGATAAAATGATGCTGCGGTTTGATGGAAAACCAAGAGAAGAGAAACGGGAAGCAATCCGTTGTGAGATAATGTACCAGAAAATGGTTTTGGACAACACAGACCAAAACTTGTATGGTACTTTCATCAACACCACACAAATGGTGTTGAAGCTGAAGCTTGCTCTTCCTCGTGTTAAACCTGGTTATTCTCTTGTTTGGGCGCCTAAAAAAACAAAGACAAAGCCTGTGTTTCAACCTAATGCTGCTACTGGAGGTGATGTGACAACAGCACATGAGAATATTCATGGCGTCTGAAAAAATGGTGGTTTTGAGGAAAAGTAAATTATTGTGTCAACATGTCACTTCATTATGATTTTACGTTTTGCAAACAATGACCTTTATCCTGTTCATTGTATGATTCCGTAGTTATCTGTTGCAGCTTTCATGTGTGTTACTGTACTTCAAACACCTTTATTTGAAATTATGAGGTTTGATTCTTGTAGATTATCATGTGCATATAATTGTATAATTTGTACGGTGCTGTTTGGTAACAAGCCTTTCTTGAAAAGTAACTCTTTTATCTGCTGAGGGAAACTTTTTTTTTATACACAAATATATGAAATTATGAGAAAGTCAGTTGATAACTGCTGACTTAAAATATGTTGTATAAACCACTAATGAAATAAACAATGCCTTTGTGCATATTTTGTTATTTACTGCCTGTAGAAATGTAAGCGTGTCTTGTTTTTTCTCAGATTTGAGGGTGTTTGTGTTTGCATTGCATCAGCAATGTCAATGAGTTCATGCTTATAAAAGCGTTGACTGGGAGGAGGGGCTCAAGATTACAGAAAGGCAGCAATGAGTGTTCACTGTGCCAAATGTCAATGCCTTCATGCAGTTATTTTTCCAAGTATACTTGAAAAGAAATGTACCTAACCTACTATGTCTCCAAGAAGATGATGGACTCCCCAAACATTGTAATGATATAATAATATATCTCCACATACAGCAGACACATATTTACAGCTAATCAGTATATACATCATAGCCAGCAACGAATTGTCAAATGAAAGATTCCTTAAATTAAAAAATGTTTCGGAAAAGCCTTGATTTTGTAATGAGCTGTCTCTCAGAAGCCGCCCGTATCAGTTGTAAACGGAGGAGAAAACGAACGCACCCAACAGTTTCATCCAACCGGTGGTCTAGGAATAGTTTCTTTGACGATGGTGCCTTCATGTTTCACGGAAAACTGAAAGGTCAAATACCGCAGTTACTATGGCTCTACAACAACAACAGATAAATACGCTGTATACACTGTTATAATTCTTTCAAGTTTAGTGCCTCTTTTTCTGTCCAAAAGCCAGTATACAAATAAAAGGATAGTCCATGGAAGAAGCTGGACACTGGCAAGAATGCGGAATAAATTTTTGGATGAAAGGCACATTAATATTAACCAGACGTCTGTAACCACTGGAGAAATGGGGGTACATTTACTCGAGTTAACCTTTTGTAGGTATTAATAGGTCTAGTTCACTTGAATATTTCTATTTTATCGTGCTACTTTTGAAACAATAATGCTCCTTCACTACTTCTTTTTACATTTTGCACTTTTTACTCCACTATATAGACTGGATATCTTAAGTCTCTTAAGGTGAATTTACAACTTTAGGTTAATAATGGCAAATATACCCATCGGTATATAATACTGATTATCAAAGTGATGCATCTTTAATAATAGTACAATAACATTACATTATTCTGAAATAGGTTGTTCTACATAATGACTAATTTAACGTTTGGTAATCTCAATTTAGAATGTACGAGGCACATACAAAGGCAACTGAAGGGGCGGGAACTTTGCGTAAGTGTCCGCCATTCTTAAAGCAGTTTGTGAAGAACAAACAGTCTCGTTGTTCCGCATAAACAAGGTAAAACGTGGTGCCAGCGTTTTGACTGTTATTTTTGTCCGGAGTCCACAGCACCATGTTCGGCAGCTGGTGGAGCAGTGAGCCGGTGACCCACGGGCTGGTGGTTCTGTTCGCCATGGGGTCCTGGATTTCCGTCAACAGTCTGTGGGTCGAGCTCCCGGTGGTAGTCAACGTGCTGCCCGAAGGTCAGTGATGCAACTTACCTGACCTTTGTTCTATCACATTTGAGCCTCTATTAATAGATGTAGCCATATAATTGCTTTATTATTTAATATCTCTGGCTTCAGTGGGAAGTGTACCAAACGACCACAGCTATCTACGTATTTTATTCAGTCATCCAATGTATTAGTGTGATGGTTCCTCTATTCAGTATAACGAATAATGAAATGTAACCGGTTAAATACAGCATAGTTACGGGTATAACAGTATCAATCAATAAATAGTAATCAACAGAATAATGGTCAATCTGTATCCTTATTCCAGCTACACGGTAACATACTTTTATAACAAAACAATCATACACAGAGCTTATTTTGTGGCCTTAAATGTAGTGATGCACCGATGTGAACATTGTGTCCGATACCGATAACCGATATTAATATTGCTGTTATGGCCGATACCGATATTTACCGATGTCGATATCTCTGTATAGAAAACACTTTTTTATGATAATCAAATAAAGAGCTATTTTCCAAAACGCATTTTTCTTTACTTTTGTAATTTATTTTCAGAAATGACTGATATTTTGAAACAATTTAAGACCAAAACATGTTAAATAAAAATATGTTTTACATGAAAATACATTTTTATAAAGGATACAAGTGTGTCTTGAATTGACACTATGAATAAGCCAACCCTGAGTGTTCTCAATAAACATTTAACTCACTTGAGACCAAGTCACTGTATTCTGTGAACATTGTGCAACAGTTCAAAACTTTAAAGTACAGTAGTAGGCCTTAAATGGCCAAAGACAAAAGTATTGGTATATATAAGCATTGATAAGATAAAATGTGAAAATGGAGCCAGAATAAACTGGACTGAACAGACACTGGCTTTTGCAGTCTTCTGAACTGTAAGTACAGTAACTTCCCAGTACTTTAGGGTTAGGCCTAACCCTTGGCCTTCACAGGCTTTGGAAGCAGACGAATGTTGTGCTTAACAAACAGAAGCATTTCTGCTCTCTCTGTACTTATCCTATTTCTCTTTTCACTGACAACATTTGAAGCAGCAGAGAAGAGACGTTCACTATCCACGCTAGTGCAAGGAGCGGACAGGTACTTGCGTGCCACTGGGGCGAGGGCAGGGAAGCGGGTCATGTGGCTTTGCCAGTACTGCAGCGGGCTCACGTTTCTGGGAATGGTGGGGTCACTCAGGTAACCATGCACCTAAAAGAAATATAGACAAGTCAAGTGTATAAATATACATCTCTGGCAAATCATCAGGAAATTATTATTCAACATCTGCATTCATGACACCAAACGAAATAAAATAACTGTTCATTCAATTATCATTTTTTCTTGTGAGGCCAAAACTCTGAATTCAGAAAACTGTATAAGTCCCAGTATATGTAGGCCTAGTCATTTCAATGTCGTAGCCAATTGATAAGATTGTTTCACCATCTATCCACTGGAGAGAGCACCTACCCCATCATTGGTCAGCCCAGTAGACCCATTACAGGCCTATCACTGAATTTGAGACAAGACAGACTATTGAGACGCACCCATTACACTATCTCATAACGGAGAAAAGACAAACTATTGAGATGCACCCATGTTAGCCGTGGTGTGCACCAGCAATCCTACAAGTTCAATAATAACTATGGACCGCAGTTTTTCATGAGATTTGACTGTCAATAACTGATCTGATCACACAAAGAAATGTGAAATGCTTAATTTGAATAAAAGACTATTAAAAGATTATCTGATTCAAATAGTATAGTAACTTAGTAGCCTACCTGCACACTCGTTAGACCTGTTCCCTGTTCATCCTGAATTTCATCGAACATGTCCAGGAACGAATGCCCTTGAATTGGCGTACACATTGTCTTTTCTTTTGGCTCAGCGTCTTCTGCGTCTGGTGTAGGCCCATCTGTGGCACTGTCGCTAGTCGTCGCTGACGCTGTCATCTTGTCCACTTCTTTCTCTAGCTTGTTTTTTGCCACTTGCTTGAGGTCTGCGTCAAAGTAGTGATCTTTGTATCTGGGGTCCAGGATTGTTGCCAAGTAGTAGAGTTGCTCGGAAAAAGTGGTTTCGAATCTCTTGGTCACGGCTTCAAGCAGTGCAGACTTGGTTGTTTTCACCCCACCGTCGGTTTCGGCTGTCTTGTTCAGAAAACGCTTGAGTGCCACAACAGACGGGATCACCTCAGCAGCCGTAGCTGTATGCGAACTAATCTCTCTCATTAACTCTTCAAAGGGTGCCAGGAGTGTAGTGATTTTGTCAAGGAGACTCCACTGGTTTGCGTTGAGAAATACAGGCAGTCCGTGGTCAGCCTCGTACATAACCAGTGCGCGCTTCTGTTCCAGGAGAGTTCTCATCATCAGGAATGTGCTATTCCAGCGCGTCGGGACGTCCTGTTGTAGCATCTTGGTCTTCATTCCCATGTCTCTCTGGACGTCTCTCAGCCGAGAGGTACCAAGGGGGGAGCTTTTAAAATGTCCGACTCATTTTCTCGCTATAGCCAAAGAGTCAATGACGCTTCCCTGGCTTAGTACTGCATGGTGCACTGCTAACTGCCCCAAATGAGCCATACAGCCCAGGCTTTTAAGCCCAAACTCCTCTATCGCCTTCACCATATTGCGTGCGCTGTCTCGATGCGTGAAACGCACTGGCTATGGCGATACCTGGAATAAAAGAGTACAAAAACGTTTAATCAAAGACACGTTAGCTAGCTGGCACATGATATAATACATGGGTTTCTCGGCAACGTCAAGATACGATGCGCACGAGTTTCGGGGCAGAAAGCATCTGAGACCCCATAGAGAAGCATAGAGACTCTGAAATACTTTTTGCTGGGCTGTATAATGAAAGGAAAAGCTCAAGAGCTACACAAATAAATGAGGATTTACTTCAGTAGCCACTACAATACATAACAGTTTTTCAGGTGGCATATAAAAACACAGACAAGGGTTGTTTGTATCGTTTGGGTCGTGTCTACTCTAGTCGTAACTGGTAAACAGATTAGCATCGTCTGCTTGCTAGCTAGCTAACGTAAGCATTCGTACACAATTATAACGTTGAAACAAGGTAATAACACACCTAAACTTTATACTCACGAGATTGTTGGTTATCATACTCAACTTTTCTGGTTATGGTGGTAAAAGCAAATTATCCACAAGTTATCCACCATCAACAAAACAGGTAGACTGTCAAAAATGTACATGGCAGGGCTATTAGGCTACTAATTGCTTTTGATGGCAGTCTGTTAGCTTTAGAGGTAGCCAGCTCTAAATATATGTGTATCATCATTATTTCAGCTTGACAGCTTATAAAACCCCTGATACTGATTCTTTAACTTGCAGGTACAATGCCGCTGGATAGTCATTATTTATTTTCTAAATGTAAGTGTAAAATAAATATTATAACGAGAGTGGAGACCCACTCTCTCAGCACAGAATGTATTAAGACCAAACGGTCTTTCTGCCCCGGTTTTGCATACGCACCAAACATTGTAAACAAGATACATGGTCAATGCCTTTTGCTTCGGGTGGTTCTTGTGGAATTTCTTGGTCTTTTCCAGCGCTTGTTCTATGGGGTTACCGACTGGTGCAGCTACCGTAGCTTTCTTCCGCTGCTTGTTAGCATTAGCTAGTTTCTCATATTCTTTGTAAGCTTCGGGATGCTTGTTTTTTAAGTGGGTGATCAAATTGGTTGTATTGAACGATTTGACACGAACTCCCCCTCGCATCACCCGGCCCTCGCAATCATTGCATACAGCATAGCGAGGATCCTCTTCATTCACTTTGAAGAACGACCAAACAGATGACATCGCTGCTCCCTCACCAAAGGCAGTGGCGCAAAAAGTGGGTATGCACTAAATGCGATGGCATAGGGGCGCCACACCAGGGGGGGGGGCCAAAGCGATGGTAAAAAAAAAAGATAATAAAATAAAATTGGTATTTTCTTTATGTTTCTGCTGTTGTGCGTTTTTAAATAGTTTCTGCATTTCCTTAAGGTTATATAACATTTTAGAGGACTAACATGCTAGAGAAGGGCGCCCTATCTCATAAGATTCCATCATAGAATTTTGACATAGAAGAGGGAGCAGGGGCGCCGCGAGCGCTGAGCGAGCAGGCACTAGTAGTGAGTTGACGTCCATGGGGAAAGATGGATAAAGCAAAAAAGCTGTCGGAGGCTGAAAATAGGAAAAGAAAGAGGGAAAAGGAGATGGCATGTCAAGGGATGCGACAACAGTTAAATAAGTGGATGGTGAAAGGCAACAGGTAGGAGGATTTAAAGTGTGACGTCTTTGCTTGGAGGCTTGCAAATATTCATGTTAACAGACTGGCTATTGCATGCTAACACTGGGCATGTAGCAGCCAAAGGTGGGTGGCTTTATGGCTACCTTAGAATATGCAAAGCCGAAGTTACTGAGTTGTAAACTGGAAATTTTGAGGTAGCATGTACAGTAAATGACAAGAATCTGGAAAATATAACTAATGCAATGACTCTGGTTTACCATGGAATCATGCAGATTTGTTCCCTTTTACTTGGAGACTTGTAAATATTAATTTAAACAGAGTAGCTAGTGTTTGTGTGGTGTATTAAATCGGTTCATATACAGTTAGTTACTCTTTGAGTTCATAGAGAGTGCAGAGAGTGATGTGCTACAACAGGGTGTTGTATAACAAACCTCTGGAATATGTCAGAAGACCTCCAGGGATGAGTAAGAAAAAGACAAACGTATATTTCACCGTATTTGGGTACGCGCAAGACATGGTGTACGAACGTATAGCTCACCTTATTTGGGTACACATTCTTATAGAACATCGCATTTGGTCACACACCCACATTTCTCCTATAAATTGCATGCACAAAGAGATTTCGGGGGGACTTCCACAATTGGCTCTGGGAACCCCGCATCGCCCGTGTTGGTGTATGATACTATGCTGTTGTAATAAACCTTATTATATACAAGCTGGTGTCTCCGGAGACTTCTTCATCATCTTCACAAACATCGCTACAAGATATACTTCATTTGCTAACACGGGGAATGTAGCATTAAATTGGGGTTCAATTCAAAGCAGGAGCAGGCCTCTAATCCGGTAATAAGTAATACTCCGGTATGTTCATACAGACGACAAAAAGAATGGCACCATCAATGAGTCTTTTGTTTGCCTCAGTCGTGAGGGACACAACTTGTAAAGGCCTCACAGAAACACTGACTGGGGTGCTGGATAGCCTGGGGTTGGAGTTGGAGAATTGTAGGGGGCAGAGCAATGACAATGGCTCAAATATGAGGGGTATACACAAAGGTGTACAAGCCTTGGTGCAGCAGAAGTGTCCAGAGGCACTATTTATCCCCTGCTGTAGCCACAGTCTCAACCTTCTCTTATGTGATGCTGTGTCTTACCTTTTTGGCACTCTCCAGAGACTGTACACCATTTTTTCAGCGTCAGTAAAGAGGTGGGATATTCTCAAAGAGTTTGTGGACATTACTCTAAAGCCTCTCAGTGAAACCAGGTGGGAGGCGAAAATAGACTCCGTCAAAGTTGTGCGTTTCCAGTTAGGGGGGATTCTTGATGATTTGGAAAAGCTCGAGGAGGTGGATAAAGACGGCAAAACAGTCTCAGGCAAAGTTGCTCTCTGGCGAGATCGTAACCATGGAGTTTGTTATGTGCCTCTTGATTTGGTATGATCTATTGTCAGAGATCACGTTTGTTAGCAAGGCAATGCAAGCAGTGAACATTTCAATGGACACTGCCATAAGGATGATCGATTCTCTTAAGGAATTCTTCCTTAAGTATAGAGAGGAGGGGTTTCAGAAATCCCTTGACATTACATGCAGAATAGCCATTGAGATGGATGCTTCACCTGACTTTAGAGAGAGACGTTGCAGAAAGCGAAAGAGATTTCATGGAGATGATTCCAGCACTGGCCGTTATGAACAGGAACCTGAGACCCATTTTAGGTGCATGGATTTCAATGTAATTGTTGACACAGTAATTCAGGAGTTGTCTGACAGATTTTGCAATCTTCAGCTTGTGTCCGAAAAGTTTAAGGTCACCTTTAAAATGGAACACATGACAAAAGCTGAATTGGAGGAATCAGTGACAAGATATGCCCTGGCTACCAATGATGTTTCAAGGGATGTCATTCAGGAAATTTACCCAGCGAGCCGTCTACTTAGGGGTCATGAAAAGGCTCTAGATAAATTAAATTTCCCCCTACAGGAGAACCTTGATTTGGTTTTTCCAAATCTAACAGTAGCCCTGAGAGTTTTCCTGACTGCCTATAACAGTTGCCTCTGCTGAGAGATCGTTCAGCAAGCTAAAGCTGATTAAGACATACCTTCGTTTCAACATGAGTAATGATCGCTTAACCCAATTAGCAGTCATTTCAATTGAAAACAGTGTGGCACGAACTATTTCATTTGATGCAATACTAGATGAATGAGCAATTGCAAAGGCACGCCATGTTGCAATTTAGTAGCAACTAAAGAGCGCTCTAGAATCTCTGGTAGCAACATTGTTACATAAACTACATTATTGTTAACAGAGAGGGTTCTAAAGGATCTTTGTGTGTGGGCTTCCTTTTGCACGTTAAGGCATTCTGTTGCATTGGTTATAATGACAATGTTTGTAACAGTTTATTATTTAATTATGGTAGGCCTATAGTGGCTGATACACTTTAAAATAAACCCTTATAATTTAAAGCCCATACATGATGATGTCCGGCAGACTTATTTATTTATTATTGTTTTGTTTTTTTGGGTGGGGGGGCGGCAAAATTGTTGCTGCATACCCCCCTGACACTGGGTAGTTGCTCCCTCACCAAAGGCAAAGTCCAACTGACTTTTTTTGTCGCCTCCAGCACATACTTTGGCACATTATGTGACGTGTAAATTTATGCGCTCGTGTAAAAACAAACATCCCCGCCCCCGCCCCCACACTCACATCAAAGCCGACACACACGTCAAATACACAGGAATGGTTATCGGCCTGTTCACATCGGCCCTATATTGACATCGGAACATTACCGATGTGTAAAAAAAGTGACCATATCGATATATCGTGCACCACTACTTAAATTAATTGAATTCATTTTGCTGTTACGAATTTTATACCTTTTATATGAGATCATACATCATACAAACTTTTACTTGTAACATATCGCAATACTTCCTCACCTCTGATTTTATGTGTCTGCAAGCTACATATTAATGTGTTCATATGGTTACTACTGGATATCTGAATTTATATTTAGTAGCAATGTAATATAGGAAGTAGAAGCCTACAAAACAGCTGCATGAGTGATTTAAAATAAGTACTTTTTCATCGAAAAGAGAAGTTCAAGTTTTTGTTTTTATATCAATGTAAATGTATTGTAACATACAAAAATATGTGATACATTATTTTTTTACCTATTCCTAATTACCCTAACTGATAATTGTATCTGCTTTCAGGCTGGAATCTTCCTGCCTACATCTCAGTGCTGATAGCATTTGGGAACATAGGTCCAGTAGCAGTCACCATCACTCACCACTGTGCTCCGGGACGTTTAAATGAACGCATCGTCATCCACTGCATCCAGGCGCTGGCTGTGGTGTCCTCCATTCTTCTGGCCATCTTCTGGTCACACACCGTCACAATAGCTGGAGAGGAAAGGTCTCTGCCTTTCCTGCTCTTCACCTTTCTGCTGTCTTTTGTTTGCTGCACATCCAACGTCACCTTCCTGCCTTTCATGTTTAGTTACCCTCAACAGTATATTCGTACGTTCTTCATCGGTCAGGGCCTCAGCGCCTTGGTCCCTTGCGTTGTGGCCTTAGGGCAAGGCGTTGGCAAGCTGGAGTGTAAAATCGTGAATGGCACGGTGCATCCCGAATATTTAAAAGAGAACTTTCCTGCACAGAACTTCTTCTGGTCCTTGTTTGTCATGCTGGCAATCTCAGCTCTGAGTTTCCAGGCTTTAATGCGAAGACAGATAAGGTCACAGGAAGATGCACCCTCACAGGAGTCCGAGAATCCAGCACCGGTGAAAAACGGAATAGAAACAGATCTGCTACACAACGGAGGGACCCCGGTGTCTGAGGACCTGGTTCAGATTGAGGAAGCGTCACAGACATTTTGGACCAACAGGAACGTCTTCCTGCTGTTTCTGCTCGCCATCTCAAACGCCCTCACCAACGGCGTACTGCCGTCTGTGCAGAGCTTCACCTGTTTGCCTTACGGGACCATGACCTTTCACCTGTCCGTCGTCCTCGGCAACATAGCCAACCCCGTGGCCTGCTTTGTAGCGATGTTTGTTGTTCTAAGGTGAAAAAACACACCTATTCCTGACGGATTTTTAAAAAATATTCAGGTACAGTGTTTTGATTACTCCCATTTGTGTCTTCCAGGTCCTCCACTGGTCTCAGCATCCTGTCTGTAGCGGGGATTGCATTTGCTTCGTATCTCATGGCATTGGCAGCAATCAGCCCCTGTCCTCCTCTCCTGGGAAACCCTGCAGCAGTAGCTTTAGTGGTGAGTGGGGATAAATAAATATGTGGTTTAAAATGTTTCCATTGCATACATAGCATTTAGTCCCAATACCAAATTTCAATTTCTTAAATGGGTTACTTATGTTCTTCCAGGTTTCCCCTTTCCTGTAGTGTGTTCTATAGGTTTTTGTGCATGTAAGTGGTCTACAAAGGCTCGAATCCAAAAGTTCCCTTAAGAGGGAGTTTCTCTCCCACACACTCCCCATTGGCTAGGGCACAAACACATTCTACTTGATACTATAGGCTAAGGGGCGGGACATCTCTAAGCAGTTGACCCATCATGACAGAGCTGGCCAGCTAACCAATCAGAGCAGATTGGGCTCTGGTTTCAGACAGAGGGTGAAGAGAGGTGCTGCAGCACAGGCAGTATGAGAAACATAAAGAGCTTTCTGAACTTTAAAGAATGGAGACATGTCCAAACAGAGGCACAAGACACAAACCTTAAAATGAACATAACAGGGCCCTTTTTAAATTAAGTCAAGCAGCGCTGTTGAACTTTGCCTAAATAAAATAGTCTGGTGGCAAGAAATTGATTTGAATTAAGAACTATCTGATCCAAAGAACACATTTCAGTCTGAAGGAAAGTCATTATTAAACACTCACACATACCAAAACCCTTTTTGTTCCTCAGTTTGTAATTTAGCAGTTGGAAATTAACACATTTTCGGACTGCCAAAGTTTTGGTTTGGGTTATTCTAAATAAAGTACTTCTGTATGTCCCAATTTGACTGCAATATTAATACCTAAATGAACCACAGACACTGTTTCCAGGGAACACTGAATGATAACTCTGATTACTGTGTGTTTTATCTGTTAGTTTTGTTTGTTGGAAAATAAAGTTTTTTTGGTGGGAAGACATTCTTCCAAGTCATGAGCAAGGTCATCCCTGTTTTAGTTCCCTTGTGGAAATGGTATGCTTAAATGCTTTTTGCTTGGCATGTGTTGTCAAATGGGTGAATTTGTTTTTATAATTTGGATTGTGTTAAACGCCTGCACGTACACCGAGGTATCACATGTTCTTTCAGCCATCAGGTTTGAGCTGAAAGTGATTCCAGTTCATATTATCTGATCTGATCTAGAGCCTCTTGTGTTTTACCTGCCTGTTCCTGTCCTCCACTGATTTCAGCTGCTTGCTTGTGCCCCCTACAGGTCATCTCCTGGATTATTTTCACCGGCCTCTTCTCCTATGTGAAGGTGGTGATCGGGACTATGCTTCACGAGGCGGGTCACTCTGCCCTGCTGTGGTGTGGAATCTCCATCCAGGCCGGCTCACTGATCGGAGCCCTCACCATGTTCCCTCTCATCAACATCTACCAAGTGTTTGAACAGGCCCAAGATTGCGTGAATAACTGCACGTTGCAGGAGTGAGAAATGTAAGAATTTATAAAGGCTCAATTCCCATTTATACGTAAAAGAATGACTATTTTAACACTGTTTAACGGCTCCGGAGTGAGGAATCGTATGAAGTGATGAAGACTCCTCTCCTGATGCAGAGGCATCTGAGCCTGAGACAACATTCCCAGATAATGGAAGCTTTGTATGCTGCACTTTGGCCAGAGGGAAGTAAAAAGCATATGATGCCGTTATACCACTAGTGCTTTGTGTGGTATTTTGAATCCCTGTAGTTGTTTACTGTTGCAAACACAGCAGCTGATGGATTTTCTCCCAACACAAGAGTCCATGTGAAAAGCTCTTTACTCAGGGACACAATCATTGACTTATTCATTTACATGTGCTGCTCCTAAGTATGATTCATAAGAAATATTTAAACTGTTGGTCGCTTCCATACAAGAAGTGTTTTAATTGAATCTTTTTTTAATGACATGAGTTTTTTCAAAATGTTGCCTACCTCTTTCCTTTTGATTCCGTTAAAGCACATAATGCCCTTTTGTCTGATATAAACTTAAGCAGTTACATAAACTATTTTATCAATGCCAAACATTTTTCTGCCTGAAAGATGTTAAACTTTTCAAAAGAAGTACTCACAATGAAAACGATCCTTTACACTTGACAATGTTTCATAATGCTCTATATGTTGGTATAATGTGTTGGTATAATGTGTTGGTATACTAGTTTATTTACTAGTAATTTAGATTTTCATTGATTCCAAATGTACATCGATGTGGTGCTAGGGAACGATAGCTGGCTTTGATGGGGAGTAAAGAAATGCAGTTTCAGTCAACTGTTACATTGTCATGGCAGTCACTGAATTAATTATTGATATCCTTGATACGCATAAATTCCTTGTAGGGTAATTGTTTCAACTATGCTGCTACAGTAAATCTCATTTAATAACTGAATCAAACTCTACAGACGTTTACAGAACATTTGTTCATGTTGCCTTAACTTAATGGTTGCAATCCCACATTTCTAATCTATCAATTATCTGTTTAATAGTCAAAGTCCACTTTATTGTCAAAGTTTCCACCTGTGTTATACATACAGACAATTGAAATACCGTGTCTGGCAGTCCCACAGTGCAAATATAAACAAGAACATCTAACATAAAAAGATAAGAGCCTAGAACAAAAAGGGGGGGGGGTAAAAAGGGGTATACATTTTTTTTGAAATGGTGCCATGTGTGTGCCCTCTTTAAATGTGTTGGAAGTTAAATTATGTTTAAGGTTTTTTCTTCATGTCTGGTGATTTTCTTTGGTTGATTTTCTTATTTGAGTTGATATTGAAATGGCTGATGTGTTTATTTTGAAGGTTGTGGAACAACTTGTAAACAAATATTTGTTGAAAATGTTTTTTGGTGGTAAAGCTGCAGTATTATCAAGCTTTCAAATTCATTAAAAATCATCTATAAAGAAAATTGCAGATCTGATGAAGAATATTGGACTAGTTTCCATTTACACAATTATAGAATACATATGTAGTTCAAAGGTTGTATTTGTCATATGCACAGCAGATACAGCGTATATGTTGGCAATGAAGATCTTATATCCCATGCTCCTCCAACAACTCAACATACATGGTGCAAATAAGATAAATACAATAGTGCAAAAATTAGACAAGAAAGTATATACAATAACAACAATAAGGATGTAAAGATGTAAAATATATACATATGTAGAATACATTGAAAGTATTTAAATACTTTACACTGTTGTATGAGGAGGTATAGACAGATGCATATATTACGTATAAACAGATATTTATGGCAGAGGTGTATAATAAATATATGTGTGTACTATAAACAGATGTGAGTAGACATTCACACAGCTCAGGAGTTCAGTAGTCTTATAGCCTGTGGTATAAAACTGTCTCTGAGTCTGGTGGTCTTGGTCCGGATGCTGCGGTACCGTCTGCCAGACGGCAGCAGACAGAACAGATTGTTGCTGGGGTGATGGGGGTCCTTTAATATCCTACCGGCCTTCTTCCTACACCGCTGGGTGTAGAGGTCCTCCATGGATGGCAGCTCCGTCCTGGTGATGTGCTGAGCAGTTTTCACCACCCTCTGTAGAGTCTTACGGTTGAGGGCGGTGCAACTGCCATACCAGGCGGTGATGCAGCCAGTCAGGATACTCTCGATGGTGCACCTGTAGAAGTTGCAGAGTATCCTGGAGTCAATGTTGAACCTCTGCAGCCTGCGGAGGAAGAAGAGCCGCTGTCGAGCCGTCTTGGATATGACCCTGGTGTGATGTGTCCATGTCAGGTCCTCACTGATGTTTACCCCGAGGAACCTGAAGCTGCTGACTCTCTCCACAGGAGTCCCGTCGATGGTGGTGGGTGTGGGTGCCTCTCTCTGCCTCTTCCTGTAGTCCACAACCAGCTCCTTTGTTTTGCTGATGTTGAGATGGAGGTTGTTGTCCTGGCACCAAGATGTCAGGGCTCTGACCTCCTCTCTGTACGCCGTCTCGTCGCCGTCTGATCAGGCCGATGACGGTCGTGTCGTCAGCAAACTTGATGATGGTGTTGGAGCTGTGTGTGGCCACGCAGTCGTGCGGGAACAGGGAGTAGAGGAGAGGGCTGAGCACACAACCCTGAGGGGCTCCGGTGTTGAGGGTCAAGGTGGAGGATGTGATGTTCCCCATCCGCACTGCCTGGGATCTGCCCGTCAGGAAGCTCAGGATCCAGTCACAGAGGGCGCTGTTGAGCCCGAGGTCCCTGAGCTTAATGATGAGCTTGGAGGGCAGAATGGTGTTGAATGCTGAACTGTAGTCAATGAACAGCATTCTCACATAAGTGTTCCTCCGATCCAGGTGGGAGAGGGCAGTGTGGAGGGTGAGGGAGATGGCATCACCCGTGGACCTGTTTGCCCTGTAGGCAAACTGCAGGGGGTCCAGTGAGTCAGGGAGGGAGGAGGTGATAAACGTTTTGACTAACCGCTCAAAGCACTTCATGATGATGGAGGGGAGTGCACATTTTTTACTACAAATATGAAAACAAAGTATATTAGGTACATTGCTGGTTGACGAAACAAAACAAAACATTTGATATTAAAGGAAAGTTCTGCTTAACTTGTTACAGGTTTTTGAACATAAAATGGTTTGCAAAGGCTAGAGACCCTGTGTTTCCTCCCAAACAAGCAATATACAGGTTTTTGTCTAAGAATAGATTAACAATTCACAAATTGTTAATCTATTCTTTTTACTTTTCTTTTTAGTTTCTGTTTTATCTTATTGTTGCTGTAGTTTATTAAAAATGTCTTTTACTTGTTATTTTATCATTTTCTGAAGCACATTTTTAAGAGCACTGTTGTAAAAAAGAAGTGCTAC
Source organism: Eleginops maclovinus (assembly GCF_036324505.1). Lineage (NCBI taxonomy): Eukaryota > Metazoa > Chordata > Actinopteri > Perciformes > Eleginopidae > Eleginops > Eleginops maclovinus. The sequence goes on along the minus strand of NC_086361.1, from coordinate 4,948,467 downwards.
ATAAAAACAATTATTGCATTATTGTTATTGTAATATTTGTATTATTCTTATATCTTTTTATTCCTCAGATAATCAATTGAATTAACACAGGTATACTCTTGGTAAATAGAAACAATGGAAAAGATTACATAAGGTTGTATAAACCCTTTTATTAAATCTAAACTGAATCAACTGATCAAACATGTAGTTGTGTAACCGGTCAGTCTAAACACTAATTTCCACCTCTGCTCCCATGATCCCCTCAGGAATCTGTATATTCTTGAATCATGGCACACATATGCCAACTGCCTCAAGGTGAGGGGTGGGGAGTGGGGATCAGAACATGTGATGTCTTTTGATGATCCTAAAAGTGACTGTCGGTGACGGTACTTTACTTTTGAGACAGTGATGGGTTAACTAAACATGTGTCATGGTTGGCTAAATGCTGCCACACCCACTGACCCCAAGGAGAGTTTAATTCCTCGGCACACACACACACACACACACACACACACACACACACACACACACACACACACACACACACACACACACACACACACACACACACACACACACACACACACACACACACACACACACACACACACACACACACACACACACACACACACACACACACACACACACACACACACACACACACACACACACACACACACACACACACACACACTGAGCACAGGACTTTGGCTTCCTCCTCTCTGCAGAAAACTTCCAGTCTCTCCACCAAACAGCATGTGAGTATCTGCGGGGGTGCATACCAATATTTCATTTAATAATACTGTATCGGTGTTTGTGCAACAGCTTATCTATGTACAGGGATGTTTATCAGCATTTCTGTGATATGATGATATTATAAGCTTCATATTTTTATGTAAGCAGCTAAAAATCATGTTTATGGCTCCAGATCAAACAGAACATTCTTATTATTTTAGCTTTGAGGACCGATTATTGTTGATCAAAGACCTCACTGCATGTACTTTCTTTCACAATAAACAATGCATGAGTCAGATGTTTTCATAGGTGATATAATAGTTACCAGTATAGTAGGTGGTCATGTTTTTGGCTGTATGCTTAGTGTTTCAATCATGTTTAACACACACCCTGCAAAAATGAAAACAACTTAACATAACTTGCATGAAATCTGGCACTTTGCATGTAAAACCTTTAGAGATGGAAAACGTACTCTTATCTAGTACTTCAGTAAAAAGTATGAGTTCTCTGTTACAACTAAAAGTTCTTCATTGCAAATGTTACTCAAGTAAAAGTACAAAGGTGTTGTCATTAAACTAAAGTTAAAGTACCGAAAGTAAAATGACTTTATTATGCAGATTGGCCCATTTCAGAATTATATGATGTGTTTTGATTATAATTATTGATGCATTAAAGTGCTTTAAATGACTCTGTATACTGCAGGGTAGATGTACTCACTAAAGTCTGATTTAAGTGTTAATTATACTTCACATCATTAATCCAAATCTGCAAAGTAACTAAAGTTATGAAATAAATGTAGTGGATTAAAAGTACACAATTGACCTCTGCATTATAGTGGAGTAGAAGTACAAAGTCACAAAACCTAAAATACAAGTATCTAAACTGAGTGCTTGAGTAAAGGTACCTAGTTACTTTACACCACTGTGAAGCTCATGTGGCAACAGAGAATCTGCACAACATAAAAGCTAGCCGTCCAGGAAAGACAGCACAGCCCACATTAATCAACTACAGGAGTGATCCACATTCTGCACTTTAACGAGTGTTGGCAGCAGTGTTTCTCATGGTAACAGATTAATCTGTGATGCTGAGTTTACCTTTGCCTTGTTGTTTTAATCATTTCAAGTCCTTGTCATTCTTTGCTGGTTTACAGCAAACCCAGACAAAGTATTTAATGTTTGACCATCAGTAGTAAAAGAAGCGTGAACAACTTTTGCATTAATCAGAAATACTGTACATACATATTTGTTGGATGCCCAAAAAACATACTTTTTAAAACAATATAATTACAAGTTAACATTTTGATTCTTTACATGTACATTCATTTTCTAAATATTTTCTAAGAAGTTTGCCTGAACAAAGTGTGTGAACCGGTACAGTTTAAAGGGGGAAATCAGTTTTGTCCTTGAAAGAGTGGCTTAACAAATAAACTGACAATGCATGCACAATTAAGAGGCCCTGTTATGCTTTGGGGGTGTTCCCTTTCCTGTAGTGTGTTATATAGGTTTTGGTGCATGTAAATGGTGCAAATGGCTAAAATCCCTACATTTCTCTCCCACTCACTCACCCCCCCCTGCCTGAAACCTGCCTCCATTGTCCAGTTTGCGACATAGTGACATCATTACGTAACTTTGAGCTTTTATTGGCTAGCGCGCCAACCCATTGTTTGTGATAGGCTTAGGGGCGGGACATCTCTAAGCGCAAGTTGCTCCTAACATTCCACAGGCCTTGTGATTAGTCTGCATGGAGAGAGACAAAAACAATGCTTCAGGAGAAAACTGTTTTCCGAACTGCTGATTTCAGAGTCTGTCTTTTTTTCAGCATTTTTAGCAAATTAGAGGTCTACAAACTAATACCCTGAGCTGTACTACAATTGGCTATGTGTGTACTCATAGTGAGAACAGCAAAACAAGATGCATGCATGGATTAATTAACAATATTTGTTATGTTTTTGAGATAACCGCCCCCTTACAGAGAGCAGAAATGTTTAAAAGACTGTCTGAATGTAAATGTTCAGCTTGAGCTAAAATGTCTGGTGTTTGTGAACAGCCATGCTAGCAGCTATGGGGTTTGTGCAAAGACACAGGCGTTCTTAAAGCTGAACATGACAACATTTAAAATATGCAATAACTTTGTTGAATATTGGTATAAATAAAGATATGTTTAAAGTGTACTACATATTGCCTTCTATAGTAAACAGTATTATAAATTGCTTTTGGAAATTGAACAGAATTAAAATGAACGATTTCCAATGTTTGTTTTTTTAAGAAATTGAACTTAAAAGGTACCAATAAAGGAATAAATAATGATGACATTACAAGAGAAGTTACATACAGTTACTCTCTTTCAACTATCTTAAAAATCCATTGGGTAATCTTGCAAAAGGAAAAGAGAAATCCCAGGCAGAGCAGGTACAGACACCACACACACTTTTAGAGGGTCATTATTGATGAGAAAGACTATGTTGATTCCGCAGCAATACCACAAATGATGGCGATAAGGTGATAACACGTCTGGGGTGAAAGTAAAGTGAAATGCTGCGTTTCCTTCCTTTCCTTCTTCTTCCAGAAACACACCTCCAACATGTCCCTCCTCACACACCTGTTGGCGTGTTTGTTCGGCATGGGTTCCTGGGTCTCCATCAACGGCCTGTGGGTGGAGCTGCCCCTGATCGTCCCCCATATCCCGGAGGGTTGGTACCTGCCCTCGTACCTCTCCATCCTCATCCAGATGGCCAACATTGGGCCTCTCTTCGTCACCCTGATGCACCGCTTCCGGCCCGGCGCCCTGAACGAAGCAGCCGTCATATATTTGATCATCGGCGTGGGCACCGTGGCGACCTTCCTGATGGGCTTCTTCTGGAAGGAGACTGTCATGGTGGCGGGGGTTCCTCGCAGTGTAGCCCTCCTGGTCTTGACGTTCTTCCTCGCAACTGTTGACTGCACTTCCTCCGTCACCTTCCTGCCCTTCATGATGCGCCTCAAGACTCAATACCTGACCACGTACTACATCGGGGAGGGGGTGAGCGGCCTGCTGCCTGCTCTGGTGGCACTGATCCAGGGGGTTGGAGTGGTCCACTGCATAAACAGCACTCAGTCTCTGAACCACACGCTGAACTCTTCCTCCACCATTGACCTTCGTGCAGAGTACCAGCCAGCTAACTTCTCTGCGGAGGTGTTTTTCTTCTTCCTCAGTGCCATGATGCTCGTGTGCCTGGTGGCGTTCCTGCTGCTAAACTACCACCCATCTGTGGCCAGGGAGCAACCCGACAGTCGATTCAACAACAGGGGGAAGGAGAAATCTCAGAGGAACAGGAAGTGGGCGGAGGAGAAGCCCATGATGGACTCATTCAGACCTGCAAACACCAAGTGCAGAAGCGGCTTCGGGACAGGGTCTTACAGCTGGGCGCAGGTGGTTTATATCTTTGGGATCCTGGCCTGGGTCAACGCCCTAACCAACGTGGTGCTCCCCTCGGTGCAATCCTACTCATGTCTGCCATACGGGAACAACGCCTACCATCTCTCAGCCACTATGGCTGCTGTGGCAAACCCTCTTGCCTGCTTCATCGCCATGTTCTTCCCTATAAGGTCAGTGTGCTCTTTCATACTTCTTTTTTTATTTTTATTAAACAAAATAATTCCATTACATTTATATTGCTCAATCTGGAAAGTTACGGTAAGTGTGAAGCTACTTTATGTTTATATTCTATACGTTTTTAAAAATGTGTTTGAATGTGGACAAACTATTTTCAACTTTAATATTATTTACAAAAATAGATATGATAATATGCATAAGATATATTTAATAACTTCACAGCACAGAATTAATAAAATTCTTCTAGGTTTCATTGCAAAAGGTATATGCCTTGAAGGAAACAAGTCTGAAATATTTTCATAGCATTGTATTTCCTTTAGAAAGTCAGATATCTGGTATGAAGATATATCAAGTAAGATAAATGATAGCAGACTTTTTGTACATAACCCAAAAGAAGAATTAGTTTGTTTGGATGAGAATGTGCTCATTAAAAAAGTGCACGTAGGTCTCTGAAAACAACCATTTTATCTTGTTCTATTTTTATTATCGATTAACCTGCCTTTATATATATCAGTTTTTTAATCAATGAGTAGTTTTGTACAGGTTCTTGTGAGCCCAATGTACAACCAATAGATCGAAAAATGAAAATACTTGCCACTTGATCAATTAGATACTAACAATTGCAGCCCTTCGCTCATTCGGCAGCAAACCCTATTTAAAACTAAAAAACTAAACTTAAACTTTTTTTTTTCCTTTTTAGCGTGTCCATTTTTAGTTTAGATCTGTGACATTTTAAAACATTCCAAACGTGTGGTTTCAGATCCCTATTTTTAATGGGAGTTCTCACAGTGACCGGAAGTGGAGTTGGAGCTTACATAATGGCCATGGCGGTGCTGAGCCCATGCCCACTGCTGGTTAACATAACGTCAGGAGGTGTCATTATTGTGAGTCAAGCTTCATGGACACAATTACCCCCCTTTAACTTCCTAATATGTGTGTGTGAATGTAACTAAAACACATAGGCATTCAAAGAGTACTTATTAGGTTTCAATCTCACCTCTGCTCTCCCTCCACAGGTGTTGGCCTGGATCCTGTTTGTCCTCACTCTGTCCTATGTGAAGGTGATCATCGGTGTGATCCTGCGCGACGAGGGCCACAGCGCCCTGGTGTGGTGTGGGGCTGTAGTGCAGCTGGGCTCTCTGCTGGGGGCTGTCACCATGATTCCAGTGGTCAACGTGTACTACTTCTTTTCATCAGGGGACCCATGCAACACAAAATGTCCCTAAGTGAAGACGTCATGAGAAGAGAGTGCAGGCGGATTCAGTAAAGAAACATCCTTCCAAGATACTCAATGGAGGCAATCTTTGAATGTTTTTCTTTCTTTTTATTAACATGATTTACTTACTTTGAAACATCTGAATTTCCCATTTAAGTACAGTGGCCGACAAAGCAAGCATAAATAAGTTATATGCCTTACATATTTTACCGTAGACAAGAGAAGTTTGCAGATGTAATGAAGACACTCAAAAACTCTTTTCAACTTAGTGTATACAAAGTATACAAATGTAGTAATATTAATATCTGTTAGAATGTATCTGTTTCGATAATAAAAAGGCTGTATTGAAATAAATGATCATTTTCAAGCATGCACAGTATTGTTTTTTCCTCATATTTTTTTGTTATCATAAGAGACAACATTACAATATAAATATATCATTTCAACATCACTCAAATATTTGGCTTGACACAAACTGGAAAATCAGGTATCATAACATATTCTTTTTTTTTCTCCCTAAAGACAAAGTTATTATATAAAGCTAAATAACGTCTAAATAGAACATATTTGGGCGGATTATAAGGAAAACACATATTCTTATAGTCAGATGGCACAAAGGTATGAGACAGACATAATGATAATCATATGTAATATATTCAAATTAACAAGAGGCTAAGGATTTTCTCTCCCACACACTATCCCCCAACCATGAATACATCATATATAATATATGATCAAAGATGTCCCAGTTTGGGATTAATAAAGTAATTCTTATCTTATCTTATATATATATACTGGTTATAGTGTCAGAGGCGGGGCCTCGTTCATTCCTATAAGAGTTGTTCCGTGGCGCAGGAAGCTCAAAATGGTGTGACTGCAGATTTCAAATAGGGTATCTAATGTGTACATAATTTTTCTCTGAGCACCGCCTCTGATCTCCCACTCTCCGCTCATCATTTTACAACATTGAGACCCTGATCCTTTAAAATAAGGGCTATAATGGTGTTCATACCGGATGGTTTATTTAGGTGTACAAAATATATATCGACTAACAGAGGTCTCTTTCAAAATGTAATTCAATGGGAAAAGGCCCACACGACCTTACAGACTAGTAACCCGTTAGGCAAATTAGCTTTGGCTCTCTTCCTGGGGGCACACCTGAAACGTAGTGACATCACTATTAATCTCTAGCACTTCTATTGGCTAGCGCTCCAACACATTGTATGTGATAGGATAAGGGGGCAGAGACTGCCAGCTAACCAATCAGCACAGACTGAGCTCTGGTTTCAGACAGAGGGTGAAAAGAGGTGCTTCAGCACAGGCAGTATGAGAAAAATAAAAAGACCTATTTGTGTTCTTTAAAAAATGTATGTCAAAATGTTTTCAATCAAATGGTATTTTTTTTTTTTTTAGAATACAGATGAGTTTGGTTTGCAGGTTTATCAGCCTGTCTTAGGTCAAGAGGAATTTAAGGTCAAGAGGCTTTCTGTTCACACTTAAAGAAGGGAAACAGCTTCCCTTGAGTGTGGAGATAAGAGACTGGATGCACAACACTCGCAGCAGACAGCAACACTAGACTTAAAGGTACAATTATACATCTACGAGTTGTCTCATAAGACTTCCAAGCCCATTGCATTAAAGAAACTGCAATGTAAAAAAACAGGGCGATGGAGGAAGTAGCACAGATGGTTTTAAAGGCTCTCTTCTTGGCCGGATGCAGCTCCTCTCTCCCCGGACCAGACTTACTCAGCACCTTCACAGTGTGGAAGCTGCACCACATTATTATTGTTATCATCACCATCGTTATCAAGTTAGGAATACTTTCTATAACGTCGTCTTTGAAAAAGACATCAAAAAAAGACAAAACTCTGGCCAGAGCAGTAGGCACAGAAAAAGACCACACTGTGGCAGCACAAATCTCCCTGTACCTGTATTTCTTGAGCAGAGGATAAGATGTGGGGTGTATGACAGCAACATATCTCTCCAGGCAAATACAAGTCAAACTCATTGGCCCTCCGATTAGTACATACACAAACAAAAACAGGAGGACTAGTTGATGCCTGTTTGGCAGCAAACAAAGGGCACATAAATGCAAAATGGTAAACAGGTGCTGCATGTTGTGGAAGAGAGCTAAATTACAGTTCAGGATCTCAGTACTCTTCCTGGATGTGAAGGTGACCCACAGCAGTTGGACGATCACTGGCTGTCCAATGAGAAGACAAGCAATGTCGATCAGTCCGAGAAGCACGGGATGATATGGTCCGAACATACAGGGGAACTCATGTTGGCTGTGGTTGCCTGTGGCCAGATGTGTACAAGGATGACATTATCTGTATCTGTTCATCCAACAAAATGATATGTACCATATATGTATTCATATAGAAGACTGGACATAGTTAACAAAGGAAATGATCAATTTATAACCTGATATATGAATGCAATGCTGTTTTTGTGCCTTTAAAGCCTGAAATTGATTTCATATGTGGCCATATTATTTTCATACTATAATTTTAACTATCCAAACCCCACCACCACCATCCCTATTGCACTTTTACACAACTGAATTTGCTATTAAACTTGTGGCTGACAGATATTGAATATACATATCAACTGACATACACTGCAATATCGTTTCCTTCAATATTTAACACGTTAAGCAAAAATGACAGGATCCAAGCTTCATTTTGTTGCTGTGGTTTGAAAGAAACACAGTCGGGAATAGACAGCAGCCTGTGACTAAAGAATTAAGCTAAACATTTAAAAAAGGTGAATTAAATAAGTGATATAAATCGAAATTTGTGCTTTTCCCAAAAAGTGTTTGGATGGACATTATTACCTGAGATATTGCTGGATGGCTCCCCTATGTCACCACGCATATTTCCAGAGCTAAAAAAACATCAGAAAGAAGCTGCGGATGGAGGAAACTGTAAGTGACCGTGTGTTTATGTTTTAATATAAAATAATTAAAAGAACAAAATAGTGAGAACAAGATTCTTAAGGGTCTGACATTTTGCCCAAATATTATTTCTACTTATTCTATGAAATACACCAATACAAAATAAATACATCCTTTTCACAGTAGTAGAATGTATTTATGAGAACGAGACCAAATAAAGCCGATCATTAAATAAAATGAAGAAAAATAGTGCTTGGTTTTTAAAATAATAGTAATTTGTGAGTGAAAATAGCATCAGAATAACAGCAACATACTTATTTATACATTTCCTTGATTTTCAAAAGAAACTTAATGAAATAAATGTTTGTATATTTAGATTCTGTGTAGGTTTTTATTTCAAATTTGAAAACGTGTTCGGTCTCCGTAACAACATATTAGCAGATATGGTCAACATTGAAATTAAGATTGGATATTAACCACCTACAGTTACATTTAGCTGTCAATAAATCCTACAGTTAGTAACAATTTTACATCTAACACTTATGAAGACAGAGCTTACCAGGTGTGTTCAGCAACTTCTCCAGTTACCAAAGAATGACCTGCAAAATTTCTGACTGACAGTAAAAATCACACCTGATTTTCCTAATGGACCTACTGTATGACAGGTGTGAGGCAGACATGCAAAACCAACAAACTGTGAACCTGTCACGTCATGATTTCCATAACAGCACGAGTTTCTGGCTGTGACATAATACGATATTGAGAAATAAATATGTTTGTCAGCAATGAACCACTCAATGTTTAACAAACCAGAAGGAATCCTGCAGACCACAGGGTGTCAGTGTGCACCGTAACATCCACCAAGGCAGTGGGGAGGCCTATAAGACTGATATCACATCATAAAAAACGTTTGTGAAATAGTTTCTTCATTTCTGTGCTACATGTGCAGTTTTCAATATAATTTTTTTAACGCTTTTACAGAGTCAGTCATTTCTCTTGTGTGTTTGAATGAGATTGACTGTGCAACAACAGGATTCAGAATTCCCAAGAGTGGACTAAAACATCTACAGTAGCACACTTTGTATCAACATTTGTTTAGAGTGTGAATAACTACTACAGCATACCTTGTCGTCTTAAACTGTGAAAGCACCCTATAGTGTGAGATTTATCAGCGTGTGATGTGTTTTGTTTTAAATAATAAGAATATTTAAAAGCTGACTCTTACCTTGCTTTGTATGCTATATGTAGCATGCAAAATAACTGGTATAGGGCTTTAACATAAACTCCTGCCTGGGGCAGCTGGGACTCCGACCCAGGAACAAATGGACATTTGTTTGTAATTATCATTTTCTGTCTCTGTATTTGGGAAAACATGAAATGGATTTAAATTCTGATATCGGTGATAGATACATACATCACGTAACCTAAAGGGATAAATATTGACTGTAATACGGGTTGTGAAGATCCCTCCACACCACTAGGGGTTCGGTTCTGGCTTTGTGCCTCCTGTTGCAGGTTCCAGTGGGGTGGGGCCGGCATTGGCTGATGAGATGCACCTGGGCCCGGTGCTTCTAAAAAATAGAACATCAAATTTCTCCCAGCACTGTCATTACTCTTGCACACTCCCTGTGTGAGTTTCACATTGCGGCTGTGTTTGCTTATAGGATATATGCATTCTGCTGGTGTTAGGAGCAGTGGGCTGCCATTATGCACGGAGCCCGGGGAGCAGGGAACTGTGCCTTCCTCAGGGACCTCTCTGTCACTTGGTCTTTCGGGGACTTGAACCAGTGACCTTCCAGTTCCCAAGCCAAGTCCCTATGGACTTTGCCTCCACCGCCTGTTTGTGCTTTTGTAAATAAATGATGGTTATACATTCATAACCCTCTTCTCAACTCCCAGGCATTGAAAGAAACAAGTTGATGATGTCATTCTGCATAATTAGCCATGTGCTTCTGTTTGTTGCAGGGAGAGTGTGTTGGAAACATTTAGTGAAATCTTTTTCTTAGATTGGGGTCCAGTAATGGTCCATTGAAATAATGGAACTTTGTTTTCAGGATAATGGAAAGTTGGATAAATGGGCTTTCGTTCTAAAGGGCCAGCTTTTTAGACTGGGGTCAAATAAAGGGCCATTGGGCTATGGGCTTTTATTTACTTTCTAATATGAAGTTGCACAAATGGCACCTTAGGTCCAATGGGACACTTTTTGTTTTTTCGGTCCAATAATGGGCCCTCGAAATTAGGGACATCTGCATTTAGGAAAATGGGAATGCGCCATCAGAATAATGACTGTTTGTTTTCAGGATAAAGTGGCGGCAGACAAATAAGGTTTTTGTCAAATTGGGACATTTCTTGGAGAGCAGAATAATAAAGGGCCATCAGAATGCGCAGTTGGACAAATGGGCAGTTTTTTAGATTGGGGTCAAATAATGCGCCATTGGAATATGGGTTTCTATGTTCAGTATTATTGGAAGTTGCACAAATGGCATTTTTGGTCCAATGGGACATTTTTCTGGATTGAGGTCCTGTAATAGGCCCTAGGAGTAATGGAAAGATTATTCAGATACAAGAGATGAAGCTTATTTATTGACAAATACACAAAATAAGTCACAAAGCAGAATAACGAGTTGTAGACTTATAATAACCCCCTCTGTAAACGTATCAGTATGGCTTCAGTTATAAGGATTAAGACTCATAAATACATGTAAAAACTTGAAACTAAGTGTGTAAGCTCATTAAGTTTTACTAAAAGAGTACAAATGAGTAGATAAACCACATTATGTAGGTAACCATGTAAAAGAGGCTGTAAGATTAACATGAATAAACAGAGCACATGCTACGACAATGAATATGAAAATACAAAAACCCGAAAGAATTTTATATTCGTATTGCTGTTTGTGTTAAGTATTCTTTGGATGAGAGAGTTCTTTGAGAGACTACAGGCAGATTGCATAGCTTCAGGGGTAAAGTACAACTGAGATGATTTTTTCTTTGATAAAAAACAGAAAAGTGTACTCCAGAGATCATGTTGTTTTCAAGTGTAAAAATAACTCAATATTCTTTAACTACACAAAAAGAAATAATTCCTGGTTAAATGATCATCTGTAGAGTACTGTCATTGTTATTAAGTGACTTAATAAACTATAACTAAGTCCAGACCACAGGTTAAGTGCTAATTGTTGGTTTTAAATACACAAAATGTATTCAATTGTGTTAACCTTGACGCCATGCTTACAACCAAATGCTAACCAAATATAATTTAAAGTGAAACCATGCAGCTTTTGTAAATAAAAACGTAAAGTTGAAAATATGACAAATGAAAAGTAACCTTTAATCAATTTAACACTCAGGTGTTTCATTGCTACAGCTTCTCCTAGTCTGGTACGACTGGTATAGCTTTTGGTGGCTCTTCTCTATTTGTGCTACTGTTAAACTTTCTTTTGTCATTACTTTACCATGACCATTTGTCGCAACTTTTCAGGAAAAGTAACATTATCTTTATAAATTCTTTCAAGTTGAAGGTGTGACACCAAACTAAGGCCACGTCTTCGTGTTTCCAGTCAAAAAGGCACTTCTCTTTTAAATTGTCCCTCTGTAAAGCCAGATATGCAAACTGAAGCATGGCAGATACTGTATATACAAATAACATAACTCATAGGCACTGAATCATTTACAAACTGCAGCAAAAAAGACATGTAAAAATGTTTTGGTCCTCTAAAAGCATACTTTGCTCTGGGGTGGCAGCTGTGATTGCTATACTCAATTTACAAAAAAGTCATTCATGTGCTAATTTCTGAGTAAAGGCATTATATATATGAAAAACAAGGCACACATTGGACCCTGGTCATCTGGACATTTACATTTGTTCTCTTTGCATTTTCTTTGGATGCTTTTCTGCACGCTGTAGTCCAAGCATGAAAAGCACAATGTCAAATCTTGTTTGGTGTTTCCCTTTATTTTTTACTCCTGTGTCAGTTTGGTGGGAAACTACGCGTGGCTGTGGACAGAGATGCTCGACAGGTCGTTCCTGATGATCTCGTTGACTGTGGATGAAAAGAGAGAAAAAGGATGGTGAGTATGTACGACCTCCACGTGGAGTAAAGTCACGTTGAGCATGTACAGTACACATAATAAACTTCCAGCTACGGATAGGTTAACACTGTTTGTTTGTTTTTTACTTAAAGGAGTGATTTTTTCAACCAGTTTTCAGTTTAACCAACTTAATATTGCATTTATGTGTGGGCATAAAAAAATCCTGTGGAAAGGAGCATATGATTTTGGGCGTTTACTTGCCAGAAAAGGCATCAGACATCTAATACAATCTATTGCAGTATGAAGCCTCATGCAGACCCAGATACAAAGATTTTTATTAATCACCACTCAATACAATATATAGACATACATTCACATTCATATATAAGTTACTAACTTTATAATTATAGTGCTTGATGTCCAAATTCAGTTTTAGTTTATATTGTCTTACATTGTCAAACCACATAATAGTGAGATGCTTCTTTTTGATGTCATTTTTCCTTTACTAACCTTTTTTGACATATGAATCTTGAGTGTAAGTTTACAAGTATACTGTATTTGGGCATTGTGTATATATGTATATCTCCTAGCTTGTGTTCTTATCATGAAGACAAGCTAGGAGTTTGCAACTGTAGCCATATAGTTTTCATATTTGAAATCCAAACTATCTCTTCAGATGAGCCTTTTAAACTGAACAAGTTTCAATATCTATTAGAAATGGATATACCTTCCACATGAACAATATATTGAATTTGACTTTTAACAAAAAGAAGCTGTAAATACACATGTAAACCGATGCTGATGTTAGCAAAGATGCTAATTTACTCATAGAGCAGACAGGGAGGAAAGTTAGCATTTGTTTGAAGTTTCTGACCAAATCGTTGTCCAATAATAACTCTCCTTTTAGTCCTGTTTTGGGAAACAAATGTTGTTCTTAAGTTGATAAATGCTCGACTTTGATAACCGTCTAACTTTGCTGGTTAGCCATTTGCTAGCGAGCAGGTAGTGTACAGGGGGTTTATCAGATTATCATATCAGCGGTGAGGCAGAAGAAACACATTGAAGTCACAAATTGTAACACCAAAACCATAACCTGAAATATTAGGCATTTATTTTTTTGGAATACAAACATATAGGATAGCTTTAAATAGGCATTTTCAGCACACAATGCTCTGAGGTCTGTAGATAGTGTTTCTCCTCTGAGCCAAACTAATAGAATCACTGTATCTGATTTCCCCAGACCATTTTTTTGGTTGTGTCAAGAGAGATGATGCAACCTCCTGCTGTCTCTAAAGGATCCAGGTGCACTTGTTTATGTGTTTTTATCAGCTGTGCTCTTTAGCTGATGGATGGGGGGAAAGTGGGGATCCAAGAGCAACAGAGCAGAATAACTGAAGCTGAACCAGGACAAATCTAAAATATCAAAGTACTGATAAAAGAAAAAAGGACAAATCTTGTTTTTTTCAAACACTAAAGGGATTTAGCGAGCTCATTTTTCAAAACAGTTCTTATCTGTGAACTCATTTATTACTTTTAGAGATAGTCTCCACGTTTCCTGCCTCTCTAATCAGCCTCCAGGTTCAGATCAGGCCCGTTTTTCTCAGCTCTTACAGGGATGAGAAATGCGAGAGGGGAAGGGGGAACACCCCTGGCTGGATCCGGCCTCTGGGAAACAGAGCCAGCAGGGCTGGGGAAGGAATTCCCTCGGACTGGACGTGGCCTTGGAAACCTGACATTTCCCTCCACACAATGGAAATGCTTCTCTTTTTTTTAAGTGTTTATTTTCATCAGCAGCCTTTCCCTCAGTGACCCAGCACTGGCACAGCAGCTTCCTACCAGAAATACCACTCGCTTCCTATAACGAAAAAATATGACGGGTGTACGTGCCTCGTGAAAAGTGGAGGAGGCTGCCATGGGGAAGGAAAACAAAACATCACAAGTGTGTCATCGTTACCTTAAAAAAATATCTCAGAAGCAGGTCAGAGTAACACAAAGTGAAAGTGTGGCTGCACAAAAACAAATCAGCCGGCACAGAGCGATACACACTCGTCTAGACATGAACTTAATGTGTTGGCTGGCTGATTGACGGCTATTTATACAACAGGAAGATCTCTGGAGAGGTTTGATAAAGAGCAGCGGGTATCTGGCATGACTGTGTGACAGAAACACGTTGAAGCTATTATGCGACTATGAAGACAGAGTGAGATTCACAGCAATATGTCTTTGTGGAGAACTTGGCAGGGTGGGAGATATTCATTCATTTTATTCAGGTGCTCTGAATCACTTCCTGTTGATTCAGAAGGGGGCTAAAAAATGCCTCATCATCCCTGATTAAGCGTTTATTCTCAAGGCTACAAACTACAGAAAAAACTAAAAAATGTTCATGTCAATTTTGAGTTAAATACCCTGTCTGTTTTCCTCTAAATTCAACAAATGTTAGCATTAAATTGTGCCTCATTTGCATATTTAAACATACAGTAACAAACAAATGAGCAGTATGAAAAATAACTGTCTCAGTGTATGAGGATTCATATTGATTCATATTAGAGTGATTTTAACCATATGGAGCTGTATTGTTTATACATATGTCTAGTTAGTTTTCTCTATATTGGATCATATTTTTTGTAATCCAAAAAGTAATAGCACATAACTTTCCAGTTGTATAAGACATCATTCATAACCTTAATTATTACACACTTGATTCCTTAATTATGGTTTGAATGTATTTGATGTATTGCTGTTGAGAGTATTTCTGGTTTATTGAGTGAGACAAAGAGCATTGAGTCCTTTGCAAGACAGACACTTTTTCCTTGAATTTCTGCCAAAATAATCTCTGCTAGTTTGTCATCCTACACAAATTGAGCTTTATTAATAAATGATATGATACTAGTATCAGGTTTTTCAAGATCGTTGCTTGTATACTAAAATAGAAGGTAAGAAAAGTTGTTTGTGTTGCCTTGAGATAAAACATGCAAAGACACTGGTTTTGATCTTCATTTTTGCTCTGTAATGTACATTATGGATACATGGTTTAACCCATATCTATGAGTTCATTGGAGAGAACAAAAACTGAAATGTTATTGACTAAATTCAACCTACACCCTCCTTTAGCTTTAAGCTACAGTTTGAACAGCAGCCTTAAAATGGTTTATATGTTTGTTTTGCTGACAGTATTTTCCACAGACATTTTGGCCTTTGTTAAAATGGTCTCTGCTCATGGCTGTTTTGTCATCCAACACAAAAGCATTTTTGACTATTGAAAGATTTCAAACACGTTTGAGATCTTTACAAGTTGATATTGCTTGTATACTCAGCAGAATGTAGAACAAAACGACTTAAAAACTAACCTGAAAAATAAAAGATGCAAAGTCACTGGTTTTGACCTTTTTTAGCTGTGTAACATTCATCATAGATTATTGGGTAGACCCATCTGTTAGAGTAGTGAGAGGTCTGACATGAATGAATGAAACCTAAACTCTCTTTAGCTTTAAGCTACAGTCTGAGCAGAATCAATAGAAACTCTGTTAGCACAATGATTACAATGGTTCATATTTCTGTGTTTATGGTAATGCTACATGTTTTCTGAACTAGCTCATCATAAGGACACTGCCGCCAGAGGCTATGTGAATGTGAGAATATGACCAATATCATCAAGAAGACATAGTTGAACCAGAATAAATAAACAGTCTAACCTCATCTCCACCCTCCTACAGCGGGTCGTTCTGCTGCCATGTGTGCTCTTCCCGGCCCAGACTGAACTGACTGACCTCCTCTCTTCTATTTGATCTGGCTTTGACCTTCTGCGCATCTGGAGGTGGAAGGATATAATCTTTGAGTTCAAAATCCTCAAGGGGACGTTATTAAAACCACTTCTCTATGCGCACATCCAGCCCGGATGTCGATTGTAAATCTAGGACATGAAGACATTGTCAGACCTCAGCATCACCTGACAGTAGCTATCAAAATCACGGCTGAATTATGGCTTTCAGATATTTTTCCTTATGCGTCATAATATGCTATATGTTGTGGAATAGCTCTCATGTGATAATGAAAGAATAAAAGACAGAATTCAGCAGTTTATCGAGACCTGAAACAAAGAAAGGCAGTAACCCTGTTGTCTTTGACGCCTCTGAGGCCACAACATTCACTGTTTACGTGTCTGTTGCCATGGCCCACTTTTCATTGTGCCGCCACATTTGAACTGGAGGATCTAATTGAAAACAAAACAAAAAAAGTCGATCTATTGATCTCTAAGTGTGTTTACAACAAAGTCCTAAAAATAGTACCAGCACCGGAGTGACATCTGTGTCATGCGGTCACATGGATCTGCGTCACACGCAGTGGAGTGACAGAGAGGCTGCAAACATGCTAACACCACCTGAGCGGGGGAGTCAACTCTGGGCCACCATTCAGAAAAACACCTCAGAAGATTTGATTTGAATTCGAAAAAAACAACTTTCTTTTTAATGTAATCCAAGTATTCCTAAAGGATATCTGTTATTGTACAAACAGTAATATTAAATTGATATGATAAATATAGTTTTAGAAAGTCTCAATTCAAGGTACATTTGGTATCTAATGTAGAGGTTTCCATCATATCACATGATAGCGGCACCTGGAAGATTGTTGACATCCTTGGATCTTTATACACATGCTCTTTTTCTAACATGTGTACTGTCTATAGTGTAGATTCATTACCTTTTCAATTTTAAGAGACTGGGTAAACGACCTGTCCTCTGTTCTCTTTCCAGAGGTTTCCCCATTAATTGTTGGGTATCTTGGGAGTTTTTCCTTGTACACTGCAGGAGTCTAAGGACAGAGGGTTTGGTGCTGTACTCACTATAAAGCCCCCTGAGACAAATGTGCAATTTGTTATATTGGGCTTCATAAATCAAGTTTCATAGAAATGTAATTGATTCATCTTCATCAGAGGATTTAGAGTCCTCAGTTGTTTTACAAATGTTCAATATTTCTCTACAGGACTTCTCATTATGATTGATGATTGTAAGGACTACAGGTTTGACCTGATAAAGGGACCTTTGAAGTGAGATGGTTTATCAACTGCTGTTTCTAAAGTCAATTCAAATGTTTTTTTGGTTTTTTTTAACAACATGGCCAAAAAGTATTTCACTAACCAAGAAAAGGGGACATTCACAATCAATATGAATGATATCTAAGCCTTTTAGAAGTAAAAAAAATCTACAATCCTGTGTCATCTGAGCAAACTCCATCTACTGAGGAAGACCATGGGACCTGAATAAAAGTCCCAGAACTGCTGCTACATGGAAATGGTGATGGGATTGCTACTAAACAAACAAAACTAATAATCCGAACAGCAATTATTGTGATGTGTGCCTTGCTAAAGAACTTTGAGCTGCACCCTGTGCATGAATAGTGCTATACAAATAAAGCTTGTTATTATTATTATTATTATTCAGACTTTACAGTTATGCATGTTCCTGGAAGGTGGGGTTGGATATGAAGTAATCCAATAACTGGTTTCCTGTCCCATGGAGCACCACAGTAGCTGCAGCAGCCTGATACACCTCCGGCTCTGAGACAAAGGAAACCCCCGACAAAACGAGGAACTCTCGAACAATTATCAGGACACCACTGTTTGCCTCATTAAGGACTGAATGCATCAGTGTGATCCGGCCTGTTATAACACAATACTGCACACAATCTCTCTGAATATCAGGGACAGGAGCTGAGACAATGAGAGAAAAAAGCTGGGGAGGAGGGAGAAAACAACAAAAACCCCAGTCCCCCTCCCCGTTTACCGCCACGTCAAGTCCCGACCACAAGCCACGAGATGTTCTTGGCCCTCATAATGAGGCTCCTACTGGGTTACTGCAGGCCGGTCCCTTAGAGCAAATCTGAAGTTCAGCAAACACTCTGCCAAGCCTCTCCTTAAACCAGGTATTATAATTATTTAAAGTGAAACTGTCTGTGGACAATTGCTTTTTGGAAACGTTGTAGGCTTGAATAAACTAGATTAATAGAAATGGAGAAGCGAAATATAACTGTAATAAAAATGTTCTTTCAGACTGGAAGAAAAACAGAAAGCTCAGTGTGGTCAGAAAAATGTTAAGAACGTGTTTAAATGTGTCATTCACTTTCCATCTCTTGTACAATTGTCAATCATATTATTTGGTTATATTATCATTTTCTCTGTTGTATCCATGTGTTTGTTAAAGAGGCCCTGTTGTGCCCTTTTGGGGTTTGACCTTTCCTGAAGTGTGATGTAGTATGTGGTATTAGTGCATCTAAATGGTCTGCAACGGCTGAAATCCCAGAGGGAGATTCTCTCCTACACATTTGAACATGAAAATGAGCATATGTCCTCTTTAACTAAAATGTAAATAAATACCATAATTGAGCCACTACTCCGTTCAGTTGTTTATAATTTCAGGCCTGTTGCATTGCATTATATCATACTTGTGTTTTTTAAACAACAAGATAATAAAAAGAATAGTTGATCAATAACAAATGTGACCAGATGTGTTAAGTCCGACTTGAAATGCTACATGTTATTGCTAACTATAGCTTCTTTTTGAAAGTTGTGGCTGCAAGTTATTTGAGGAAGTATGTGAGTTTTCCTTTATAATCAGTTTCAGGCAGAGCCTTCCCACAAATGTACTCCCAAATACCTTTCCTATGATCATGTGAAGTCTCTGCTCATCAATCCTACTGTTCTGACATCTAACAAGGCCACAACACGCCATAAAAAAGCCAATCGTAATGTTATTTGGCTCACACTTGACTTCAGAATGCACATTTTGCTCATGTTACCTCACCGCTGAGTAAAGTCTCCGGCACACTACTGTGCAGCATAACGTATGGCTTTGGCCCCCTCTTCCAGACTCTCTGAGCCAGAGGGAAGCATGCAATCCTCTGAAGTCAGCAAGTTTTATGGCAGCGTGGCCGGACTTCATCTCTGGCAGCCTCAGCAGTGCTGGACTTCAGACTGAGCACCCTGCAGCCTCAACCTCCGGCCTGAAGCCAGACATGGAGTCAGACTTTCCATGAGCAGACAAGTTTGTAGGCTCCCGGGGGACGAGGCGAAAAATCAGAAGGGGGATCCTGACTTATCAAAAGGGCTATTGGCTCTGACTACACACAATGGGGAAACAACAAAGCTCGGGTGGGACCTCAATATGTTACTTTCATAGTTACCTCAAATGTACTACTGCTACGTCAGAGGTGGGCAAACACTCATGCATTTAATATTTGTTTTAAATTATTTCAAAACCAAATCAATTTGCCCTCGGCAAACTGAAACATATTTTGCATTTGTATTCCGAGTTGACCAATCACGTTTGAGCAAGCTTTGGCTAAATGCAGATAAACAGTTGATGTGAAAAGCCAAAATGCAATCTCCAACCTCATTTTAGTGTTTTTTAGGGGAAAGTTATCTTGTAACTGTAAAAAATCCTCTTGCAGATGTTTTCTTGCAACTCTAACTTCATTCTAGCATCATAAGTTGTTAATTTGACAGACCTACGGAAAAGGAAGTGATGGCCACATATCTGCCAGCTACACCAGGTACTCCAAAGTATAGCTCCTTGCTCAGTTTCGAGAATACACTACATTAAATAAAACAATGCCCATGAGAAATCTTGAGTTTTGGCATACCCCAAATGAAAGTCCACAAACACATAAACATGATCCTATTTTAATGGAACATCTGTAATGACAGTCAGTGCCTCCTAAAAGGCTTAGATATCATTCGTATTTGGCATGGCCAACCACACCTCAGTGAGCCATGAATCATAAAGTGGTTTCAAACCTCTGCCAAACGTTTTAATGAAGTTAGAAGCCACATTAAGTATGGAGTGCATAGTAAAATGTCCTTCCGTTTGCCAATGAAAACAAATGTAGTAGGGACTCAGCTCCTCAACGTCCATTTACGTTATGGCGGCGTCGCATAATATAAACAGGGTTTCCACCACTTTCTCAGGCATCAAATTTAAGAAAAAAATCCCTGAAATTCTTAAGCCTAACGTGGCCTATTTGAATACATAGATCAAGGAAAGATACTGTAACAATACTGAATACTGAATAAGCAGTCTTTTAAAGAAAGAAAAAAAGAATACAAATTAAATTTGTATTCTTGCAAAAAACATAATTTCAAGGTTGTTTTAATAGTCTATTCTGGACTTTGTTCAAAAACTTTCAAGGCCTTACATTTTCCCCTCACATTTGCAAGATTCTAAGGAGCTGAAGGAGCCAAGGGGAACCATGTACATTTGTTAAACACGCTCTGAAGCGATGTATTTACTTTAAATACACCTGGTTTAACCAATAAACCCCTGAATAGCCGTGAGCACCAGTTAGGATATAATCAAATCTGTGGCTCAAGACGGCCAAATCTCCCCGCAGACGAGGCTAACAAGTGCTAATGTATTTACCCAGACTGTCCACAGGAAGTGGCATGGGAACAGTCTGCAGTCTGCGGCCCAACAACAGCGTCTCACTCTCCATCCCCAGGAAGCCGGGCCAGACGATCCAGCGGGGGCTATGGTGACGGATCAAAGCCCTGCCGCTCCGTCCGCTGATAGCTGCTGGTTAGTGTTGCTTCATCTACTGCGCTCCTTTTCTCCACAGGACACACACACACTCAGCCAGGGACTGTTTCTTCTTGCCCGAGGAAGATCATTTATCCAATTTATTTCAGCGCAGAGCACGCCGCCCCGAACCTCAGCGGTGAGCACAGAGGGCCAGAGCAGTGAGATCATAATGCTGGTTCTGTGAGATGAATAGGGGCTCACAAAAAAACTGAATTCATGATCAGGGAGCTTCAGGCAGGCTTGTCTCATTTCAGGGTCCGAAGCCAGATATATCAAACACTAGACCACCATGTTCCTTTTATCCAATTACCTCAGAAATACAGGCGAAGAAAGCTCACAGGAATGCAACAAAAAAAGAGAACATTTGTAAAGAAATATAACGAAATTCAAGACTCCCAGCAGCAGTGATAAACCTTTTGGTACAGTTATCAATTTCATATAAATCTACTCCTCCCCCAGTGGCCTGTAACACAAACAGTACTATCATGGTTTCCCAATACAGACAATTCAGCGTGCTGTCCAACAGAAACAGCTTCTGCACAGGATAAGTAGATCTGGCCTAAATTCTGCTTCGATAAAACGCCAATGTCATTTGATTCCAGCCTTTTTGGGGAAAATGAGTTGAAATTGTGTTCCTATCTGTTACTGGCCTCATTAACAAGGCCAAGGACCTCCAGTGCATTGACCCTTACCCCCTCCATAGGCATTATGATTACTTTAATGCACATTTTAACATTGTGAACCGGCACATCCCTCTGAATTCTTTGTTCAAGGCTACACAGCTCTCCACTTAAATCCCGATTCTAAACAATTTTCTGAGTACATTTTGAGTCATTTTTTATTTTGTAGTGTATTTGACTGGTCTCTTTGTATGCACCATATACATGTGAGCAAATCCCTTGTATGTGTTAATACTGACAAAAAAAACCTGTTTCTGTTTTTCCTGCATTGAGAAATAGTTTAGAAAAGAAATCTAATAAATACTAGAAATAACCCCACCGCCTCAAAAGGCTATATATTTTTTAAACTATTCAGCCATTGAAGTTTAATATTATAGAACTGTCAACCTAGGATTACATTAGTCTTACTTCATTAAATATCAAATCAAAAGACTATGGCTCCCCGTCGGGGAATTGAACCCTGAGGAGCTGTTTTCCCCATTTATGCTAAGCTATGCTAACCAGCTGCAGTAATGCTTACAGTTCCTTCCAATAAGAAAGCAAATAAAAAGTGTTTCCCAGAATATGGAACTATTCCTTTAAATGATAATAAGTGACAACAGAAATGTTCAACTCCTGGAAAAGTGATTGGTGAGTCATACAGCATTACATAGATATCTGCTGAAATATTATGATCATTGTGGGCTTGAGGGCAATAAACTTGTTTGGTAAATAGTGGTTTGTTGGATTTATAATGTCATGTGTTGAATTAAGAACTATGGCTTACTTTTGCTTATTAATTTTTTGAAAAATTCACCCACCATCATCGAGGTACATCTGGTCCAGCTCCTGCGGTTCCTGTTTGATGCTGACAGCCAGCGTCGAGGGGCTGCCGTCCTCCTGAAGCGAGCCCCGCCCCCTCTGTGGCACCTTGGGGTGCTGCTGAGCTGGCGGGCTGGTGTTGCCACTCACCGGCTGGGGGGTCACGCACAAGGCCGGAGAGAAAGGGCCGTCGGTCGGGGTGGAGGCCTGCGAGGTTGGGGATGATGAGGAGGAGGAACTGCTGGGCGGGTAGAGAATGGGTGGCTGGTAGCGCCCGGGGGTCTCTTGGATGATGGAGATGTGTGGGACAGGGGACTGTTGGCCCGGTTGTTGGAGAGCTGGACTGCCAGAGAGGCACTTGGAGAAGGGCGGGGGCGACAGGTCGTGCAGTTTGGGGCTCGGGGTGGAGGAGGTGGGTAGGGACGAGGGCTTGGCTGCCAATCTTTGCTGGCTGACAGAGTAAGACCCGCCCACCACGCATGGCCTGAGGTCAGAGGTCACCATGGGGGTCATGACCTGTGAGGGGAAGTATGTCTTCGGATGCCCGGTCCCGCACACCAGAGGGGCGTCGTAGTCGTCGTGCGGCTCCGTCTTTATTGTTGGAACTGAGAGAGGGGGGAGGACACAGAAGAAGCTAAATGAGTAAACATATTCCAGCCGTGTGTGAGCGAGAGAGGGTTTGTGGCTAGGATACACACGCTGCCAAACAAACACTCGCATCAATGAGACTCTGTGTCTGCGCCCGAGCTCTCCCACCCCGCTGAAAATATTCACAAAAAGCAGGAAAAAAGGGATGAGTCATCAACACCAGAAGCATCCTGCTGCTTCTATAATAAAAAGCCTATTTTCTTTGGATCCTGCTCTGGCGCTAATATCCACCGAACGTGCGATATGAAATATGTTGCTGTAACTGCGACTTTATATCAGCTCAGCAGGGTCTGGTAATTTAAAGTAAATTACTGCGCACTTATTTAGACCGAGAGGAAAAGTGAAGCTGCTTTCCTCAATCAAAGATCTAAAAGACAAGATGGAAAGTTCAGGGTGTGTGAGGATAGTGGAGTTGAAATGAGGCGGGCTGTTATTAGTCACCAGCGACTTGGCCTCCTGTCCAGATTCCAGAAGACACATGTTGGACACCGAGTTTTAAAATGTGGTAAAATGTGTCTGCTGCAGATCTGACACAACATTAATCTTATATAACAAGCGTTTCAGTCCAGTTACAAGACAACGACAGCAAGAATCTGACCCTGAGCCTCATCACTGGATCAGTTTCTTCTGTTCTTTTGTGGGGACGCTGGTTTGGATTATAATAAGAAGCATGTGCTCCGTTCACCATCAGTAGCCAAAACCCTTCTAAACTGTGCAATGCAGGATTTGTTTTTGTATTAATACTAATACACAGCAAAATTGAAAGTTCATGATGTCTGATGCAACCAGTGCCGTTATCGAGGGGACAGTGTTGAAAAAGGGGGGACAGAAGGGATGACATGCGACAAATGGTCCCATGGGAAGGACCCAGATTCTGGTTCTTTTGAGGTTTACATAAATATATAAACATTTTGGTATTTTATTTTGTATTTTTTAGGTTTACATAAATATATAAAAATGTTAAAAGATGTTTTATTTTGTATTTTTTTTAGACATTTTATTGTAAAATATTGTGTTTCTTTTATTTGATTTAATTATGTTTATTCTTACTGTCACTTCTTAGGTAGATACATTTAATTATAATTTTTTCATTTAAAAAAGAAGAACCTGTAGCTAAAAAAGATTTCCCGATTAAAAAAAACATTTTAATTTAGATTAATGCGCAAAGATAAAAACGGTATTTTACTGAAGCACACTGTTAATTGTTTGTTGTTTATCTGCATCCTTTTGCTTGCCTAGGGAAGTCTCTTGAAGAGGATATTTTTAACCTTACAGAGTAAGTGGATGAATAGACTAAAAGGAGTGAAACTAAGACGTGTCATGCCTCTCTGAAGCCTCCACTATGAAAGAGGAACTGCGATGAGATGGTTTCGCAGACCGCAGCACCAAAATAGCACATGCACCCCCATTTCTGGCTGTTTGGAGGAAGTGTGTCTGTGGAGGGGAGGCAAATGCACAGAAAGGGCACCGAAGAAGTGCAAATGTTTGTGTTGCCACAAAAAGTAATGTGCCCCTGGGTTTCCGGAGTGTCGAAATCAGCCGTGTGTGTACTGTATGTCCCAAAATAAATCTGCTGTTTTTCTACCAGCTGTGTTGTAACACCTGCTGCAGCAAGAAAGTGATGTGATTTGAAAAACAGGAAAAGTTAAATAAGTTTACATTTCATTATTGCAAAAAACAGATAGATTTTTTTTTCCACCTTTGTTTTTTTGTGGTAATAAAAAAACATTCAGATGTGCACACAGTGTAGCAGGACTGTGTTTCTACAACTGTAAAACAATTATAGAAATACAATCTATATTAGAAAAGAAAAGAAGCACAGAATCAGCATACAAATGAGTTTGTACTCATCATGGTGAATCGCTTTATAAGATATATGTATTTGTTTGTTAACTTTTTATCATAAGGATATTCAAAAGTGCTTACTTTTTATATAACTAATATTACATTTAATGTTGCAAATGCATTTATTAAATTATATTTAATACTGCTTTTCCTATATATATATTATTATACAACAGTAAATATGTGTTGAAAAACTGTATTCCAAATTAGTTTAATGTTCATATTTACGTTTTTAATTATTTGTTTATATTTTCTTATCCTTTAACAAGTACAATACTTGAGCAAATGAACTTATTTGACTTCCAAAACTTGTTTTAAGTTCGTCTTTGTGACCTTCTGAACATCAGAGTTCATGTGGATGTCTCTGTGTACTGACTCACCCTTAAGGAGACACTGACCAGACTACCGTCCCCATTCTCCCCCACTCCCTCACACTCTCTGAGGACAATGCTCCACTTTCACAGTGGGGCACTCCGTCGCCCACGTGCAGGGCTGGGCCAGTCCACTTGAATCACAGCTTTGAACCACCCACTGGATTTTCTCTCCAAGTCCCGAAGCGTAATTAGCAAGTGGTTTTTACATTTCAGTTGGTGGGTCAGTGTTTATATTTAGCTTGGCAACAGGTTCTCTATTCAAAAAACACACGTTTCCCAGGCCCCTCTCCCCGCCCTCATAAGTCCACTCTCTGCAGTGTACAGGTACGGAAAAGAACAGATTTTATAGATTTCTCTTTTTTACAATGAAGGAATAATAGCGTTGCTTTGTTCCTCCCTAGCAAACCACAAGACGGGGGAATACAAACAGTTTGTTCTCAATGTTAAATGCTGGCTGAAATGTTTCTAATTAGTCTGGGATATGAAATGCGAAGAGCAGACGGAGAGTGGTGAAGTAAAACAATAAGTGACAATGTGCTGAAGGCTTAGAGTTAATGAGGGGGTTCCCTCTCATTCTGGGCACCGATTTCTACAGCAATTTAATGTCCATGAAGTACACTGGTTTTTCATTTTTACCAAATATTAGCCCAATTCCTAACTTTACGGGAAGAGGCTATGGCTGCTATGGATTGACTGGCAATCCCAATATATTAAGTTGGGACATCCCAGTAAGGGGCAGCTCAAAAAGTCCTATTTGTATTGTGAAATTTCATCAAAAAGTTAGGTAGAAGAGAAGAGAGCACATCATTAACACGATATTCAAAATTTGCGAAGACTATAGAATTATTTCTAGTTAAGTGGCAATAGTTAAAACACATTTTCTCCATCAGTATGAAGTAAATGTTGATTGCAAAAGGCAATGGCTGTAGAATAAGGACACCATCAGTGTTTAGGTGCCCTGTAACTGACTACTTACAGGTCTGGATCTCCCTTTCACAATAAAAGCCCTACACACACACATACATGATATCACTGCCTACCAGGGAGCATTGTGCTATGATGCAACTCCTCAAAAAGCTTACAACTTAATAAAATATCTTACAGTAGCTATCCAGTTATCGAAAAAGTAGAACACTGTTTACCCACCAGAAGAGCCCTGTTAACAGAAGATATTATAAAGATAAAGAGGGGTAGTGATTAAAACACGTCTTATTGATTCGAAAAAGTGTTTATTCTGCCTTCATTACAGCGCTGACATTACGGTTTCAGTTGGTGTCTTGCTTTAGACATTAGCGTTAGCTGCTAGCAGTAGCCTTGTTGCTAACAGAAATCAATGGACAGAATATGTTTACTAAGGTCTTTGGTATGTACAAGTTAAGTGTCACAGTTTCTTGGCAGCTCTGAGTAAAACATAGCCTTGTCTAAGGAAATGTTGCAAAGTTGTATTTTTCCACTTGAAGCAGCAGAAGATGTGTATGGGGAGTAAAGCTTACCATTGGCGGGGACGAAGGTGAAGCGCTGGTACTGGCTTCTTTTCCTCTTGCCGTTACAGACGTAGAAGTTGACATGGACCGGAGTGGAGAGTCTTTGGTTCCGATAGGGAGGGATTTCAACGAGTAATGAATTCTGCGGGTAAAATAAAGTAAGGGATAATATTGTTTGTAACCAAGAGACAACGCATACGTTACTGTATTGTATGAAGGCCTTTTATTTTATTCTTTATTTTTTGTCTTACTGTTTTTCATCTTACTTTGTTACTGTTCTTGTTCCACTTGCTCTTTTTTTTTTGTATCCTTGTCTGTATGTTTCTTGTGCTGCTCAATCACTTACTTTGTCATCTGATAAGAGTGATAGGGTGTTTTTATCCTGAATAAAATAACTGCATAGCAGGAGGAGACTGGTCTTTTCTGGTTTCTCTTTAATTATACTTCTTTATTAATACATTACATAATTCATAAATTGCATTACAGTTAATGTTTTGTAGTTTAAAAGGAAGAACACAATTGGATTTTTGTTTTGTTTGTATTTAATTATCGTATTTCAAACAGTTGACTAATTGCTGCTAAGCATGAGCAAATAAATAATAGTAGCCATCATATTTATTCTGTAGATGTGAGGTTGGGACTGCACTTCTTTACTTTAAATCCAAAGCCTGAGGTTCTGTGTGATGGAGGCTGTGGATAAAATCTGAAAATCTGGTTCTAATCCCAAACCAGGGAGCCACAGAGAGACCATGAACCGAGGTTATGGAGAGCCATGGCTATTTGCACAATGAATAAATTAAAGTGGGGATTGTCCAGACAGTTTATTTCCCCATCAGAGCTTCCTGCTGTCTGAGGGAGAGCGAAGGCCAGGAGCGGCCACGTTCATCAGCTCCATATGTGAGTGTGTGTGTGTGTGTGTGTGTGTGTGTGTTCATTTGTGAATGTATAGTGTGTGTTAGAGGTGCTCAGTAGCTAGGGAGCAAGTCAGGCTCAACTAAAGTGTGCTGGCCCTGACTGTCCAGGTGAGAGCTGACACACATTACATTAAATCACTCATCGTAAAGTGAAGTGGAGCCAGATGGGACTTTTTTAAACTTCTCTTATCCGACACATCTGTCCTTTAGAGAAGTAGCTCATACAAACATTGGTTCGCCGTTTGCATTGTATTGCTGTAAATATTTTCAGGTTTGTTATTCTAATATGTTAAAGGGGCCCTATTATGCTAATTTTCAGGTTTCAGAAACTCCCTCTGGAGGGAACTATGGGATTTGCAGACCATTTACGTGCACAAAAACCGATAGAACACACTACAGGAAAGAGAAAACCTCAAAAAGCTTGAAAGGGACAATTAAGCTTCCGAAAACGTACATTATATATGTTAACTAATTTTCAAAGGTTTCGTGTGCATGTGCTGTTTCTTAAAACTATCTCAATCCAATAAGACAGAATGAACTTTCAATTTGTGTTTAAAAAAAAATCCATTAAACAGCATAGAGCTGTTTTTACCTGACAGAAGTAATTTACGGAGGGAGGAAGACACAATGTGACAGATTGAGCATGAGGGAGCTTTTTCTTGGAGTCAACTTCAACACTGTTTATCCTAGTTTATGAGTAATCTGGTTATATATATAATTGAAAAGAACTCTTCAAATTAAAACTTGATCTCAACCGTCCTCTCCCAAAAAGAGGTTATTGTGTAGGTGACGGAGGCAGTGAGGTATTCTTAAACTGTGGTTCGGCGCAGCAGCAGTGGTAGAACTGGCCAAGACATGCAGCGTCAGTGTTTAACATGGGACCAATCCAGCAGACTGGGCTGAGAGGAGAGGGGTGGGAGGGGGCTTTGTCTATTCCAGCAGACAGATGTGTCCCAGCAGTCTCTGTGCATATGTGTCTTTGAGTATGTGTGTGTGTGTGTGTGTGTGTGTGTGTGTGTGTGTGTGTGTGTGTGTGTGTGTGTGTGTGTGTGTGTGTGTGTGTGTGAGAGAGAGGGAAAGTATGTGTGTGTTTTTCAATGGGAAGACACTGAGAGCAGGTGCAGCGCCTCACACAGACACCCTCTAATCCCCTCGTCTATCTCCCGAACACACACCACTACATCCCTCTATCTTCTGCCTCTCTTTCTCTCAGGCCACATGACAGGACACATGGTCCAGCACAAACTCCAAGAGGATGAAGGTTGAACTTTTAAGAACCTTTCCACACTTTAAAAAGCACAACACTGCTGTTCCACCTCGAGGCTGAGAAAATCTACAGTCATATTCCAGTTACACTGTACTGTGTGTTATCCCATCATATGAGCCCTTAGGAATGCATGATTTGCACTTAGATTATAGTGATAGGCACATCATAGGTGCAAGGCAAGGTATGTTTATAACCGCACTGCCATCATGGAGCTTCTCAGCCTTTTCGAGTACATGATGTATAAATATGGGCGTGGTTTGCAAACATTCAGACCCGGAGCAAAAGCCTAAGTATCATTTTATATATGTATATTCACATTGAAGGGGCTTTCGTTTTCTTGTAGTGTGTTATATAGGTTTTTGTGCATGTAAATGGCTTTCAAAGGCTAAAATCCCTGTATTCCCTCCAGAGGGAGTTCCTCCCCCACACACTCCCCCACCCCAGCCATTGGAACCCTTTGTTTACTTCTGTAACATGTTGACATCACTCCGTAATGCGGTTTAATTGGCTCGCACTCCAGCACAATGCAGGTGATACGCTAAGCTGCTGACCAATCACAACAAAATACAAATATCAACTTGAAAATAAGCATAACATGGCCCCTTTAATGTGATTTGACCATACAATGTAGGAGTTGTGTTACGATTGCAGATTAATCTAGTTTTATGTTTCAGGAACCAATGTGCTTGAGCCGACTGAACCTTTAGTGTCAGCTCACTTGATTTAGACATCATTTATTAAAGGCAAAATCAACTGTTTTCCACTTTCTTCAGTTTTAGAACAACTGCTTTAATTCTGAAATCAAACCGGATTTGTCACGTTAAGAGTGTCATGGGTATCACTTACAGCCTTTGAGGCGTCTCTGTCTACCTTGGCCTCAGTTTCCCAGAGGTGGTGTCCATCTGAAAAGAAAAGAAAATGACTTTCTAAGAGACGAATCAGAAATAAGAAATGGCATGAGCGATGTTATTATTATCTGTTACATCAGTGATGAATTAAACAGCCGCACCACGTATCGTCTCACCCGCCGTCATGAGCTCATAGTCTAGCAAACCAGAAAAAGACTCAGACAGAGAGAGAAATCTGATGCAATCCTAAAGAAAAACGAGTCATACCAAAGAGATGAGTGATATCTTTGGTGGAAGGGAGAAACCTTGACTTCATCGCAGTGAGGAATCCCAACAAGCGGCAGCAGCTGCTGGACTCATTAAAGCAGGACGACTGGAAACTCGCCTCAACTCTCAAAATCCTAATTCCTCCTGTTCTCTTAGGAATCATTCTGTTATCCCCATATATATGATTGTTAAATGGTAGTTTTCCCATCAGGCAGTAAATGTGTTCTATTGGAAAACACTTTTGTCTCCCTGCCCAGTGAGGTGTCAGAGTAACACTATTCATTCGACACGGAAGGAAAACATTTCAGTTTCTTTAGACGCATTAACAAGGCCCTAAAAATGACTGTGAAAGGACTTTACGTGGAAAGGAAGCTGCAGTTTAAGAAGAAAAGGTCAGCTGTGGCCACGTTTTCTTGTAGAAAATGAATTGAGATATGTGTTTTAACAGGCTGGAGTTTGATAAGTGGAGAATTTGAATCGAGCACACAGCACGTTGCAGATGGACGGGCATAGAGTTTGAGAGGTGGCACAGCTGGAGGAGGTGCAGCTTGGCAGTGACAGCTCCTATTATGTCTGAGAAGACACAGGAAACCTGTTCCCGTCCTTTTATTTTCCCACACTGTCAGCTGTGGAGCTGCTGTTGCTCTCCAGAAGAAAGTTATATAACGGGTGTCACCTAAGAGAGAAGGAACCCTCTATCGCAGAGGGAAAACTCTGTTTTGTTGCCAGATCTCTAGAATTTCGGCACAAAATAAGCTTAGAAAAGGAGCACAGTTACAGTGGGCTTTCATTTAAAGAGTACCTAAAGGATACAACTAAAGGGGGAATTGGCTCAGAACTATCGATTTAGTCAGTGAGTGGGCTTAAACAAGTTATTTTTTCAAAGCTTAGAGAAGTTAACTACTACTAAGCTTGAGTAAACTACATTTGGTCACTTTTGAAGCGCACTTGACCGATATGTGGACTTGAGCCGAATTGTGAGTGACATGGATACATGATGACTTAAAACATTTATTCTGTACATGTTATATTAAGTTTAAAATATCAAACATTTAAAAATATTGGAAGTTTTCAATGTTGACAACACAAGTGTCTTTGTAATGAGACCCGGTATTTGAGTGCACACCGGGAATGGCATTTTCACGACTGGATGACTACCCTGTCAGTCAAGATGTAATGTCATACTTTTTGAACAGGTGATAAACTTGCCAACATCATAATGAGACAGGTAGACTTATAAGTTAGCTTTTCTTTCCCAAAGGATCAGAAACTGTGGGTGTGTCTGCACTATATTTGGGGCCTAGACTTGAATTACGACTTGACTTGCTCAAATCAAGAATACTTGTGACTTGCATAAGAACCAAATGACTGAAGTCACATTCTAGGCCCTGTTGATCATCATTTGTACAATTTGGAAAAAGCTGTGTAATTTCTCCCTACCCTTGTGAGTCTGAGAAATCAGAGAAGGTACTTTATATATTTAAATATAAAGAGCCCCAGAAGACAGAGGGATGATACTGTTAGTATTTCATTCAAAATATTTATTTTAGGTTATTATCCATGATAACTGACGCCTGACCCACTTTTTCTTGCCACGTGTGTCCACCTTTTGCCCAAGTGAAATGCATGATAATATGCCAGATATTGCAGAACGCCAGGCGTAACATTAGAGACTCCAACAGCTGGAAAAGATTATTGTCTTTGTTAACTAAACATTGGTGAAGACAGACAAAAGGCTTTGTGTCAAACAGATTAAATACATTTCCCTCTTCTAAAAAAGACATGACAGTATGTATTCCTGGTAACAGATAGGGTACCTAATTTCCACACCATTTGAATACATTTAAAGCAGGTTAAAACGAAAATACTGCATTTCCTGGGCACCACAGGATCAATCGTGATTGGTGCATGACATCTGGCGAGCAAGAAAAAACACACCACTGTGTGGAAGCATGAATCAAACAGAACATTGGCAAACCGTGTCGCAGGAAGCCTGTGTGTAAATAATAGAAATGAAAAAGAGAACGGCTTAGAGGAAGTTGTACAGGATACGCTTTGTAAAGGATCCAGTGGTTGTTTATCTTTACGTTGTAAAGGCATATTCTTTGTCAAGGAAGAGATGCTTCTTCTTACTACTTCTAACATATGTTCGTAAGGGTTCAGATCAGAAAAAAAAACCCTAACTCAACCAATAATATTTGTTTTCCTCTAGGAAAGAAGTTCTTTCTCTAAAAAATGTTTGTTTGACTTTGTTTGATATTTTGTGTTCCCTCCTGCTCTCTGCCTCTTTTCACTTCGGGAACATCTCCAAAAGGGAAGCCTTCGCCTTCGATGTGGATCCACAGGAGGTAAACATGTTGTTCAGATCTCCCTCAATGTCTCTCTCTGCTTCTCCCTGTCTGCGTCTCTTTCTGACTCACATCATTTTTCCTCACAGAGATAGAGAAATCTAATTTAGCACTTTTCTGCTTTCTGTGCCGAGCTACCTACTGCCAGGAAACTTCTCAAAAAGAAAGAGCTCTGAACGTGTGGGATGCCTTTGTTTTGACAAAGAGCGTACCGGATAATTGATAACCACAGAATGTAATTGATAACCGCAGAATGTTCCGGAGTTATAGGGCACCATCTGCACAACGCCCGCACACGTCCAATGAAAAACCCTTAGCTCTCCAGCTCAATATGGTTTCTAACTCCCTGGCCCACTGTGCTGGATAATATCCAATATTGTCTAAGTTAAACAACTCAGCCTAAAACCTCTCCCCCTAAACCACCATATAAACCCAGTACCCCTCTCCAACTCTCACAACGCCCAAGCTCTTCTGGCATTGGCTGCGTCCCAACCTCGCAGAAGTCTTGCGATTCACATTTCGTTAGCGATGATCTATACAAATCATTACTTTCTCAGAACAGACATAACACAGAGCCGTCAATGGCGCAGCAGCAGGGTGCTGTACAGAGCCATGGAGATCAAACAATATACAATATGCTTATTTGTCATGATGGATTTATAAAGGGAATCAAACAGCTCCTTGTGCTCCTTAATTGGGGCTGGGTGGAGTAAAGCGTTGGTGCCCAGAGTGAAACAGCGTGGTGGCGTGTGCCAAAACCCTCATAACGTACAGTAAATATAAACACATGCTCTACCCATGCTCAAAGAGTTCCCTTGTCCTCTGACTGTTACTGAGACTTCTTCCTTCCTCCCACCTCTGAAAACACATGGGTATTTTGAAGTTCAATGCAAGAGGTTGCAACTATGGAAGGTGTGAGCCGAGGTTCGAGCTGATAAATGTCAGCAGTCGAGAACCAGATCCTGCCTTCACTCTGCAGCGGAGCTACTTGCAGCTGCAGTGGCGCCTGTCACTGCACAACGTCATCTTAACGCAGTGCAAAGCTTTCATCAAGAAATCATCTCTGGAGTTTCTCAAATGGGCTTGCCATTTTTATGTATCATGCACTGTAATTTATGAAAACCTAATCCCTGCTGTTAATGCATCTGTAATTGATTTGTTTATGAAAACAGCCATTGTTCCCAGAAGTGTCATAGGCAGCCAAACCACCGAACGGCTTTGAGTGGAAGTCATTGTTTTTATGAATGCAATGAAACTGAAGCTTGTTGACCGCCCTTCCCTCCACACAAAACCACTGCTCAAAGCTAGCAGAGCTAACAGAGCCACCACATGTTCGAAACAGCCTCTGCTGATACATTACGGTCATCTTACTCACAGCTCTCATGGGGCTTAAAGGAGGATGGTTATCTGTAATTTTCTAAAGGTAATTCCAGACACCATCTGGCAGTCCAACAGAAGGATAATCCTTTCGAAGTTCAATTTTCAGGTCCTGTTTCTTGTGCGGTTGCTCTGGCCAATGATAATTAGACACAATTGTTAGTGTCTTCCGGTCACTAAAGTAAAACTCGTCCAGGTTTCATCTTCGTTTGACGCTCCAACTCATCGGGTAAGGAAAAGACGTACAGGTGGGGAGAATGAGTAAAAAAAAAAGACCTCCCCCTGGCAGCTGAGGAGGTTTGATGGAGCAGGAAAAGGGTTATTCACAGCTACAGTGCAGCAGCGCAGACAGGTGTTCAGTGAAACAGGCCAGATGTGAATGTTCTTCCTTTCCAAGGGGGTTTCTCCTCTGCAAGGATTTCCTGCAGGGTATCTAACTCAAGTTAAGCTTATGACAATTAAGATTCGGGGAGCAGAAATCAAAATGTTTTAAACAGACTTGAAAAGGTAAGAAGTAAAGGAAATCAATAAGACAGTAGAAAGACGCTATACCCTGAAGTAGATCATGCAAACCTAAACACTTAAACTATGGCTATAAAGTATTGGGAAGACCTGAATTCTAATTGGCTGGAAAGTGAGCATTATTTTCAGATAACTGCATACTCCTGAAACAGAGGCAACAAGCCTCTTGGTGCAAAAGTCAATATTTATGGTTTTGGTTTGATAAGCAACTTGAGATGCCTCTATGACTGTATTTTACTGAAGTTGCTGGTTCAAAAGTTACTTTAGAGCTAATGAAAAGCCAGATTGTCGTCTGAAGATAACTGATGTGATTGGATTTCTGCCAATGCATCCTCTCTCGACACAGATTGTTTACTTACATTGAACCAAACCCGCTCATACATGTTTGGTCAATATTACACGGAGTACCAAGCGGGAACTAGAAATCCTCCTATCCCAAAATCTTGTCCTGTGATTTTGCATTTATATGCACCTATTTGTTAATGAAATGAAACACCACCATTGTTCTAAAGTAACGCTCATATTTTGATGGATGTTAGTTTTAGTCGTACTAGGAAAGACATTTTCTCATTTCCTATTTTGAATAGTGACGAAATCTACATCAAAATAAGTTTGTAATTAACCTCTTCAAATCCTGTGTCTACTGTAATGGACACCATGTGTTTTTACTGGATTTAACCAAAGAGCTTTTGGTTAAAATGATTTACAATTTCTGCCTAGCAACTGAGTACACTAACTTATCAATCATTACTGAACATATAAGTAGCTAAGTGATAAACACTAGTATTGAAGACAGACAAAACAGGAAAATAAGTACGGAAATGCATCATCTCATTTATACATTTTAAACATAATTGTACAATAAAAAATAAAAAACCTTATAACTTGATTGCTGCCAAGTGGCTGTGGAATAATAGGGTTATTCTTCTATATTATCTGTTGTTTTAAGAACTTAACGTGGATTTCAATTTAATGAAAAATGCTTCCGTTTTGCTCCACTTGCTAAATGCTGACTGTGAGGTGCAGTTAGAACCTGGTAAGTACAGCTTTAGGCTACATTTGTTGCAGGTACATATGTTCCTAGTCTAGTTTTGTTTACTTCATTTATGTGTTTAATTTACTTACTTTAGTGCAATCCTATAATATCCTCTACTAAGCCTACACTAAATATAAACACTGTATAATACTCTTGCTAGGAAATGCTATGGTAATACATTTTCCAAATGATCATCAATACTCCCATTTGGTGTCAAATTTGGTGATTTAGACATTTCCAGATAGACACTTTCCTGCCTATTCAATAAACAAACCATTTAATAGATACAATAGATCAGCTGGAAATGCATCGTCACAAAGATAAGAGCAGGACTGTTCTTTTCTGGAAAATGTGAGGTTTTTTAGGTTACTTGTTCATGCCTGCTGCTTGAGTAGTCTTTGTATGTTTGGAAAAGACTTCACTCTTTCACTTCTTTTAGAACTTTGGCACCTTTAGCCTTTTTCAGCCAATAAATGATATCTGTGAACATAGGACACCAAACGGAGGTGAATAAAGGACAGGAGGGTCATATTTTACTAATGGAGTGAGTGGGACATATCAGAGGTATCATCTTCCGGGGAGGCCGGGGACAAATGAAAGCAAGGTGAGATGAGTGAGGTTTAGATTACAGGCTGATGTCTGCAGTGCTCAGGTCGTACAGTAATCTGATGACAGATTGGATGTAACCAGGAGTGACAACTGAACTGATCCTATCTGGGATATTTCTACTGAGGCGGCAGTGAGGCAGGACCGAGAAGCTCGGGAGGGCGTGATCGAGCAGAGCTGTTACTGTTTTCAGATGTTGTGCTAAGACACAGGAACAGGTGACAGAGTGTGTCTCTATGGGGGGGAAGCAGGGATTTCCTTCTCCCAGAGTCATAGCAACAATAACACTCTCAAACATGAATGAGAAATACATAGAAGCCCCAAGTGTCACTGTCTCTTCCCCCAAAAAATCCTAAAAAACATATTGCAGACTATCAGACACAAAAACGTAAAGAAAAATAAATATGCTTTCAGTTTGTTGGCTGTATTTTAAGATGGGTGTCGAGCTCTCCCTGTAATGACACTCACACAAACACACATGCTTTAAGTTGGGGTCCCATACAAACACATAATATGTCAACGCCCACAGGTTCTGTGACCACAGCTTCGTGAATGCTACTTTGCGAGAGTGCTTTATTGGAGAATCGTCAGGAAAATAATACATCGGTAAAATTAAATACCCTAAGTTCTTTGTGGCAACAACATCAACCAATCTGGGTTTATGAGTTTGATCGTTAAAGTGTTTCCCAGAGATCTGCTTTGGCATGAATAAAATAACAATATAGCATAATAAAGGGATAATTAGGATGTTTTGAGTGGGGTTGTATGAGGTACCTATCCGTAGTCAGTTTGTTATCTACAGTAGATGTACTGTAGGTCAAAACAACCCAAGATTGGATAATTGATTAGCTAAAGCTAAAACAAATATATATACATTTAGGTGTATGCTAAATGTATCATTATTTTACTGCTGTTTCCATGAGACAGCTAGAGTACAGTTTTAAGTTTCTAACATGGAAATCAAAACTTTATCTATGCTATCTATACTTTATCAAACTCCATTGAAAAAACAGTCATTTTAGCTTGCATGACGCAGGAGGTGCCAGTCCACCACTGCTTCAATCAGTTAGTTAGTTTGTGTTATTTTGTGAATTTGGTAAATCTGAGCTTACCAAAAGTCAAACAATAACAAAAACAAAGTAACAAATTGAGGCAGCAGTAGACCAGCAACCACTGTTCTTAGATGTTTAAAAAGTTGTTTTTTTCCAATGAAGTCTGGTGGCTGTGGGGAGAAGATTGATAGATGTTAAGGCTTCCGCTCTATATTTGAAATAGCTGTATCACTCTAAGGTAAAATGGTACAAATATTCTGAATATAGGATACACTGAAACTCTATTGGTTTGTAAAGGTGGGACGTTTTTTTATGTGTAAAATACATCTTTTAACTGTTGTCGTGATGACCTCTATCTACTGCAGGTAATTGATAACTACTTCATAGAATCCCACTTCAAAACATCTAAACCATCCCTTCAAAGTTCTGAAAGCAGAGATGAGTTACATGTTTTTAATATGCAAATACGTTGTTTTGTATCTTCCCGTACTTATTATATCTCATTACGCCAATGACGCCATTTCACTCCAGAGACGACTGATGCCTCTAATTGTGTACTGTACCTATTATACAGATAGCAAGACCTAGCATGATCCATAGGGAGCAGAATTAATGAACTGATGGCACAGAGGCAACTTGGATAGAGATGCAGAAGGATGGAGGGAAGCAGAAAGGGAGGGGGGGCAGAGAAGTGGAAGCCTGGCTTAAGGGTGTTTCCATGGTAGGATTGCCCAGGAATCTGATGCTGGAGCCAGACGCAGGGGAAACCCTCATCAAAAATCAAGAGCACACCCATCAGCATCAGTCCAGAGCCTGCACATGGACTGAAAGTCGGTCCGATCAGAACAAAACGGAACCAGAGAAGCTACAGACATGTGTACATCTAGTGATAACTCCCTTTCTGCTTCTACGAAACTCATTGCCCAATTCATCGATTTCTTTTCACAGAGGCAGCTGCAAAAGCATCGGTTAGGTTAGGCTTAGGGTTTAAATTCAAGAGGACAATGCTAAAGTAATCATGCCTCAGTCAAGCAGGGTCAGACTCGGGAAATTGTGAAAAACTGGAAATGGCTAACTTGTAAAAAAGTGTATTCTGGACTTTGGAAAAAGCAGTTTGACCTCCATTTATTAGGTTTGTATACTGTCAATGTTATAGCACCTGACCACGAGGTCCTCAGCAAGGTTGTTTTAATTGTTATTCTTAATATTATAAGATGTAAATTATTATCACCAGATCAATTGGTCAAACATGTTGTAATGAATGCATATCAAACTTAGAGATAAACTATTTAGCTAATTTTTAAAAATCAATTTTAATACTAGGTTAAGCTAATATAGCATGATTATAGCTAGATTAGGCAACTTAACTTTATCATAAAAGATGGCAAACTAACTTAAAAACAACACAAAACTATTCTTATTAAAATGATTAGTTACAATTGCATATAGTCAACATTCAAACACTGATAAGCTAGAAGCTAACTAGTCAAGCTAATAAGCTAGCTGCCTTTAAGCTTTATATTTAAACCACACTTTATTTTTGCTAGCTGGATAACTTTTACTGTAAAAATTATGTTTTTTCTCCTTTTAACTGAAGTTCAATCCAAACGGCAACACTATTGTTGTCTCCAGAGCAGCTTTAGGAAACACCACTCAAACACTCCTCTCAGGAAGTGTTCAGGGTTAATCAAAAGGGCCTTCGCTCATTTAATCACTTCTTGTTTTGAAAAACAATCTCACTTGTCCAGTGCTTGAGGGTAGAGGGGGTCCGTGCTAGGACAGCCTTGAATTCTTCCTTTCACAGGTGGAACAATGAAAAGGCTTCCCTCTTTTTTTGAATGAGTCACCAGGCAGATAGGATCACATGTGTTTACATGGCTCAGCCTCGGCATACACTGCGGCTCACGTTGCTCTGCTGAGGCTAATCAAGGAAATTGCAGTTTGTAAACCTCCACGCATCGACATCTGGCGGCAATCCCCTGTGCCTCCAAACCAAAAAGGCTTAAAGTAAGAAAAAGAGAAACAAATAATGACACATGGCGCACACAAAAGTGCCTGCATCCACACACACATTCACGCACGCATACACACTGCATTGGTGATCCATTCCTTTGCTGAACAGGCAATGGAAACTTCTGCAAATCTAAATCTGCTGGGTTAAAAATACAGCGCATTAATGTGCACCACATGTGGCTCTCTGGCAGGATGGAGGATATTTTGACGGCGGGGGGAGAGAAGAGGGGGAGGCAGTGCTGGGGTTTCTCCAACAAGTGAGAGGGAGACACACAGACACACACACAGCTGTACTAAGAGTCCAGAACTCCTCCTATTTTACCTTGAGCCTTCTCCACGAACACCACCTTGGAGTCGTGCTGGAAGTTGTGTCCGTCGATGCGCATCCTCTCACCCCCGAGGGCCGCACACGTCTCCAGGCTCCGCTTATCCACCAGCGGCAGCTCCTGGGCCGATCTCTGGGCTATGGGAGGAGGAAGAGAAGCCGGCCTCAGCATTCAGCTAATACACACCCTCTCCCCATGCAGACCTGAGCATCCAGGCTGAGGCTGAATCACTACATAGACAGCTCTCTCAGAGTCTGGACGGCTGTAAACCTCCACGTCTTTATGTTAGAATGAGTTGCCACTAAGTAAACACAGGCTCCAAGTGGTGTTTATTTGTGTTTTCTTCAAATATGGTGGATGTTCTGTCTCATATATAACTATCTTACCGCTCCTGGTGTTTTTTTTTACTTCTCTCTTGTTCACTTTGGCTCTTCAGCCTTTGCTTAATTCTCCCTTTTTTGGATGCTTTTTACAAAGTATTTGCAAACATTATTTGTCTAAATGTAATGCATATGTCTTAGGGTTAGGGTCTTTCTTGAGGAGGATTCCTGTATTTAATCGTGACCACCGGGATACACAACTAGAGGTTCAATAAAAACCTGAATAAATTTGATTCTGCTGCTTCTTGATTTGCATAAAACTGTATTTCTATGTTCTCGGAAAGCATCAATCTTTACCACATCTTTCTGTTTCGGTTTCTTGCACAAAAAGAATTTTTGGTCAAAACAATTGCTGTGTGGCAGCCGTTCAGAAACTAACAATGGTCTATTTCAAGGGGCTGAGATCATGGTTTAACTACTGTCTTTCATTTACCTCCTAGGGCTTAATCTCTATGGCAGCTCTCCGTGCCAGAACCACATACAGTGGTTGATCTGGGTGAGTTTGTCCCGGTCCTCCGAGAGGTCAACTCCAGTGCAGAGCAGAGAGTCGATAGAGTTTATTGAGCACCGTTGAGGTACAATGTAGCTCACGATCACATGCACCAGTTGTTAGAGTGCTGCATTGAATGATTACAGCTTCAGGTTAATCTAATGCTCATCTTTTGATAGTAGTAATCGTTTAGTCTTTTACATTTTATAAAAGAGGGAAAATTGTCTATTTGCTAATTGATATATGTAGTTATCAATCCAACACTTTTTGTTGAGTCTATTTTTTGTTATTGAACCACTTGGCAATCCTTGTGTCAAGTACCTTGGCAAGATTTCTGAAAACTTGTTTTTCTTTTCCCCCTTATATTGTTGAATTTGGGTAAATATAAGCTGCCTAAATTCTTTCTTGTCTTTACAATGAAAATAGAAAAATTCTGCTACATCCTTTCTATCAGTTCTGTTAGGCAGATGTATGTCATTAGGTTGTTTATCATGTTCCCCATTTTAGTATAGCATGTTAGCATGCTAGCATAATGTACAGCACACAGGTCATTATTTGTGAAATAAACCACTACAGGGTGAGCAGAGGCTTTCTGCACATTCTAGCATCTCACTACTTTCTAAATAAATCAAATATTTAATACAACAATACTTATATATACATTTGATTTATATATTTTTTATCTTTATATACTCGCTGTATTTGGTGATCAGAAATGTGTCCATAAGAGCAGTCTGATAGCATCACAGTATTGGCCTATCAGAATCAATTACTCAACAAAGCCTTGAAAGAATGCACATTACAGCTGAGGCTCATGGGAATTAGATGATTTTTGTAGGTATGCTGTCATAAACCAATTATGAGAGAGCTAGATGAAAAAACATAAAATCACCAAAGGGGTTACAGTTCATCCTGCAGGCAACATAATAAATCTGAAAAGAATTTAACAGAAAACTATCAATTATTAAAGAATATTCAGTTCAGCGGTAAATCGTCTTACTTTTTATGTCCATTAGATCAACTTGCAATCCCTTACAGGGGTCCTGACCACTATGTAGGTTGGTAATTAGTCAACTAAATACCCAATTAAGCCCAATATAAATATGCCGAGGAGTTAAGGAGAT
This sequence comes from Eleginops maclovinus, assembly GCF_036324505.1. Classification (NCBI taxonomy): domain Eukaryota; kingdom Metazoa; phylum Chordata; class Actinopteri; order Perciformes; family Eleginopidae; genus Eleginops; species Eleginops maclovinus. The sequence goes on along the minus strand of NC_086361.1, from coordinate 4,907,046 downwards.
AAGTACTCACAGCACTCAATGGGGTTGGATGAGGCCTGCAGGGTCACGGTTCTCCCCGTGGCCTGGCTGATGTGGACTCTGAAAACCATTCGCACACGAGTGTTCTTGCGTCCAATGTCAGTTTCCCCCTTCCTCAACTCAATGTCCGAATTACGCAACTTCAAGATCCCTGCGCAGTCGATACTGTTTAAGACAAAAGATAAAGACTTTGCCATGAGCCAAAATATCACATGCTTTAACAATCTTTATGCATTCACAGTTCATCAGGATGTGATATATACACTACTGCCACCACAAAAATGTGTTTCACTCCATCAGTGCAGTCCGTACAGAGCCATGTCAACAGAAGATTAACACCCCCAGCCCCAAAAGAGCCTCAACACCTCAGTGCATCCACTCATGGGTGATATTCAAACTTTATAGAAACAAATAGCTGGGAACATTCATCACATGAGTAATATCTTTGCTATGACCCACCAGAGACTGAAATACTGTTGCCCTTCCACAAATCTTCAGGCTGTGATGAATTCTTCATCAGACACTTAATAAAAGCTCTTCTCTATATGCACTCATCGAACTTTTTCTTACTTAAAAATACCTCTCCAAACTGTTTCTGGCTTTTCTATCGCTGTGCTACTTGATGCTGCATTCCATGAAGCCTAGTTAATGTCAACTTTTACACACATTTGAACACTCCCTAACATTCTTCCCTCCAGACACCAGGGCCTGCTCACTGGAGAAGTAATCAGGTGTTGATGCTAAGGACCCCAGCTGTTCAACTCTACGCCTACACTGTAGGGCTGAGAGCAAAACACTGGATACAACAAAAAAAGAAGAAAGGCAGGACAACACCAGTCATACCAAGATGACCAAAGTGACTACATATTAACTAACTGATTTTGATTAATGATTTAATTTAAAGCACGTCGTCGTGAATCATCAGGAGTTAAAGACATATAATAGGGCCTGTTTCTATACCACATAATAAAACATCTATATGTCACACTGGGGAGCATGTCTTAACAAATAAATCTCCCACAAATCCCAGAGCCTGAACTGTAAGAACTCTGAGGCGTGAGGAGAGAGAAACCGTATCCTGAGGTGAAGTCGTTGTATAACGGGAGCTTATGTGTTACATCCATTAAATCACAGAGAAAGTGCTGATGCTAGCGGGCTGCAGCTCAGACAGAGAGCTCCGGTCGCAGCCAGGAGCTTCCCCACTAATCTGATCTCTCGGGCTAATAAAATGGGAATGCCACCCGTCTGTGTACAGAGGGTAACACGCTGTGGACAGAAAACATTATATTTCCAAATTGTTAGGTATTCTAGAAAAGCAGCTCTCTAATATGTTTAGAAAGGATAATATTAGCCCAAAAAGGAACAACATTTCCCTCTGAGGCCTGGATGGATACACCAGGTGAAGTAACCTCATTGAATTGGAGTTTAGGAGCAGCTGCTTCAGATGTTCACATGGCAGGAGTTATTTTATAGTGTTTTTAGGAATTAAAGTTAAGTTTCAAGCCCGTTTAGACAGGTCACGTACAAGTTATGACACGGTGAGGACTCTAAAGAACAGGTTCAGATGCTTTTGACTTTTTCAAATTACTTGAGGGTTGGTGTGGATTGATCGCAAATGACTTTAAATTTGATATGAACTAGCCTGAAAGACTTAAATATAACTCTAGATGTCTTAGAACATTACATTTTTTACTAAACTCAACTGAAGCCCTTTTCACACATTTGAGAAGGCAAGAGACCCAGTGATGAGTCATGTGTGAGTATGAGGTTGTTTGTTGGACCGTCAGGTAAAAGACCAAAGAAATCAAACATCCAAGGGTCAATAAGACGGGTAATTTACAAAGAGACGGCAACGAAACAGTCTAAATAGAGATACGACGAGGTTCAGGAACTTTTGGATGAAGGGGTGACATAGAAATCCTCAGACAAATTGAACGATTAGCAAGGCAAAATTACACACCAAGATGTGACCATGGTGGGACCCCTGTCAAGTCCTGCCTCCTGCATGCTCTACCCATATTACATAAACCGGTTATTGTCCAGAGTTACAAGAAAAAAAAGCTCTTAATATCTTTATACCTTCAGAATTTATTGTGGGGCAAGTCCATGTCAATTATTCGATCGAGACTCAACATTGTAGACAAATCTTGATTTGCTTGAGACTTGATTTGGAACACATAGAACAAACGCTAATTCCACTCAAAACCTACAGTCAACATGTGATCAGACTATTTGAAACCTCCCTATAACACTCACATGGCCCGCATGTTGTTCTCCGGCAGCAGTGGGATCTCCAGGATCTTGGTGTTGGTGTGCAGGGCCTCGTGGCTCGGGGTGGACACTGTCTTCCCGGTGATGCGGTGGACCTGGTAGAAGGCGTGCGGCCTCAGCAGCCTGTCATCAGCTGTGCCAATAAACAGCTGCAGGGTCAGGGGCTCGCTCTCCATGTACCCGTGGAGCTAAAGGGGGAGAAAGAAAGAAAAGACTCAGTTGTGGTAAAGCCCTAATGTCCTCCCAAAAAAACATCCATCTGCAAATGTAGGTCCTTCAGAGGTCAGGCTCTCAGTGTGATGGGTTTCAAACAAAGCACCCATTTAGGATCCTGTAATCACCCTTTTCATCTTCTTTTACTTACTACCACTGGCCCGTACACACTTCCTCCATCAGTTAGTGTCAGGCCTGCCAAGATGTTGATCCTACAGTAGCTGGCCTCCAGGGACCGCCGCTGCCAGAGAGCAGTAAAACCACCTACAGCGAGCAGCGTTGTGATTTGTGACAAGACTAAGCTAGTGTTTCAGAAAAGTCAAAGTCATGTCAGCTCCACAGAGCCCCGGCCAATCAGGGTCAAGAAAAGCTCCTAGCTCTGATTTTATCAGTGAAACGATCCCGGCACGATGGAGCTGAAGACAACACAGACGTGCTGCTCGCTGTGTGCTGGGCTCGACCCAAAGTACTCCCAGACCTCCATAGGTGTTGCCTGACAGGAGGCCTCTTGCCAGGATGACCTCAACCACCCAAACTGCAGGGTGCAGGCATGAAGCCCAAACCAACAGACAGAAACCTGAGAACACAGCTACTACTGACACGCCGTCTGAGAGTTATGTTTATTATCCACATGAGCAGAAGTTCAATCACAATATCATTGAAAGAAACACTCTGTGTATAATAGGAAATGAAAGGAATTGACTAAATAGTATAATTAAGGGATAAAATGTACATATTATGAGGACAAAGTCTCAATGTGTAATTTTTGTTTCAAAGGTTAAAGCTGCACTCCATTGTTTTCATAGCAGAGATGGAGGGGAATATTGTGTTTCATTTTTGAATCAGTTTTAATGTCATAAATCAAGCAGGTATGTGTGCAACAATAAATATATATACAGTATATATTTAGTATTTTACTGAGGAGTTGAAAAGTACTTCACTTTCATTGTAAAGGAACCTGATCAGGATTTTCATCTTACAGCATGATATATATGCTTTAGTGTTTGGCACAATCTATTTCTATCTAGACTTATATAATTATGATATAATAATATTCAATCATTGCTAAAAAAGTATTCAGATATTTTTACCCACAGTAAAAGTATTAACATCTGAAACGACATTTAAAATGTTACTGAAGTAAAAGCATACATTTCAACACTGATCCCTGTGTGTACTATTATAAACTATACAATGAAATGTTAATAGATAAAAACAAAAATATGTATTGGTTAATCATCTAAATGCTGCAGCTGTACCTGTGTTAACCGGTTGTTTCTTTAAGGAAACACACTTTATGACATATTTATGTTTTTCTATTTATAATACTTCATATTTAAAAAAATACAAAACAACTAAAGCTTTCAATATATGTGGTGGAGGAAAAGTAAAATATTTTTCTCTGAAATGTAGAAGGGTAGAGGTAGAAAGTTGCATGTAAAGTAAAAATACCTCAAGAATTTACTAAAGTTTAGCAATTGAGTGAATTATTTACATTCTGACAGCATTAAAAAAAATAAAACTTAAGGAATTTAAACTTCAAATACCAAGTTTTAAATGTTCCTAAATCCCTTTATTTGAACCTAAGCATCACAAAAGGCTAACATTGTTTCAAATTGAGCAACTTTGATGCACTATTGGAACTAATATTGTTGGCCTGTCAGGGAAATGTATGATTATTGTTCCCTTTATGAGGAGTTCATGCTCAAAAACATGCAATCATAATCTAAACATTTCATTCTTAAAACGAATATCATAAGCCTCCGTATAGCTGGTTTGGTAGAGCTGGCGGCCCATGTACTGGGGCCTGGTCCCCAAGCAGATGACCCGGGTTGGAATCCAGTCGGGGACCATTTATACCCTCTCTCTCCCCGTTTCAACTCTGTCCTGATAAGGCACTGGTTGCCCAAAAATATCTTTAAAAAATAAATAAAAGCCAAATATATACTCAATTTTATGAGTCAAATGTGGAATGAGTGGATAAAAAAAGGACAATGTGTGCACCATCAAAGGCCGATGCTAAGTGTTACAGAGGCACACGCTGAACCCCACCTAATTAGAAAGCACTGTGGTTGAGATTGTCAGCAGAAGTGATCATCAGGGAGATGTTGAAATGACAACCGCAGCTTTCACTTGCATAAGAAGAGCACTGGAGGCGAGGAGTGCCCACAACAAGAGTGAAAGGCTCGGCGCAGAGAAGCACAACATGTGATTTGGAGGAGGATCTCTGTCAGGGTGAAGAGTCTGCAGCAGCAGGCCTGTATATTTGTGTAAGGAAATGGGTTGCTGCCTAGCAATGCTGTTTATTTAGGCAGCAGGAAGGAGTGTGATGAAGTGAGGAAGCCTGCTCATAAGGTTTTACTTCTCAAACTGTAATTACAAACAGATTACTGATTATATACTTTGATTTATTATCAGAGTGAGACACTAAGCAAATAGAAATAATCAAACTAGATAATGTCACCTGAATGATTTCAGCTGTTCCTTATGCTTACAAAACTTTTAAAAAGTAGGCCTTTGTCTGAACATTTCTGCTTATGTCAGCATTTTAAGACATAACAATATCAAAGTGTCCCTTTTGAAATCAAAAAGTCTCGCCGCTCTGAATCATCTGTTTCATAAAGCAGCTGCAGCAGACAACACTTATGATTTGTTAGTGCAATTAAATCCCTGTGATACCGCTGCATGAAAAGCCTCCGCTCTTCCACCCTGGCAGTTTGACGTTGGCAATGCAGCACTCCTCCTATTTATCACCCACAAGAGGAATGCGGACACTCCGACTGCTCAAGGCACCAAAGAGGAGGAGAGAGAAGGGGTGAGGGCATTCAGGGCTTCCTCTCCATTCTTACACTCTTAGAATAAAGGGCTTCAAATGGGTTCTTCCAGAAAGTCTTAAGCTGCCTTCACATGACCAGCAGTAAAACGGCTCTTCGCTGACGATGCTGTTGTGTTCCTATGGAGAGAACGGTACCGCCTGACAAGGCCCTTAGCATTTCATACAGCTCAAAAATGTCGTCCAGTTAAAATTATTTCAACTTTGACCACAATTGCTGTTGAGGTTTTTGACACACAACCAATCAGATTTACGAAGAGAGTATGTAGCGCCACAAGATAGCACTGGAAGTAACAAAAGTAAAAAACTAACGCCCTACATCGCAGTGACCAAAGAGTAAATAGCGTTTCACGTGAAGGCGGACTTAAGGTTCTAAACTGAATTTTTTTCTTTGCGAAGAACCCTTTCCTGTGAAGACTGAGGGGGAACCGTTTCCATTGAAATAATATTTTTTTGGAAGAATCAGTCCTTCAATGATTGCGCCAGTAAAGTGATAGATCTACAAAAAACCTTTGGGTTATGAAAGGTTCTGTGTGGAACCCCTTGTTAGGATCTTGTTAGGGTATCGATAAAGTCCGTTAACAGGGTTTTTGGTTAGGAGTCAACAAGCCAAATAACTCTTATGGTTCTAGTAAGCAGCATGTATTTCTTATTGTGTATCAAAGAGTTTCTCAGCTCTAAAAGGATGACCACACCGGCACAATATGCACTGCTTTCTTTCATTTTTTGTTGAAAGAGGGATAGTGTGACTGGCAATTAATCCTGCATTCTTTCTTATTCACATTATAATTGTTTATTCCGCTTTGCTCAGAAATCTAAATTTGATCAAGGCCATGAAAATGCACATGACTCCAGAATATTCATTAACAATCTCTTTGGATGTGTTTTTCCAGCAATAGGCTGATCATGAAAGCTGACTTCAGACAGAGAAGAAAAGACCTCACAGACTTGAATAGGGGGTAAGTCCTCTCCACCAAAGTACAGCATGAAACCCTGAGCATTAACTGCGGTGAGGACTGCACACAGCACTTCAGAGGGGCATACTTTAGTCTGCTGCTGGTGTAAGGACGGGTGTGGTTGAGGCAGGCAGCGGAGATGGCATTGAAAGAGAACAGAAAATAGCTGGCTTAGCTGTGCTGCATTGGAGAGAAAAGTGTACGACACAGAAAAGGACCTTCCAGAATAAACTCTGTAAAGTCTGGGCAGGGTTTGAGTCAGAGGGGCGGCGGACGAGCCACAGAGGCTTCGTCAACCAGCCTCCACAGCAGAGGCAACAGCGCTTTGTGTACCATGTAATCAGGAAGTCACAGAGATGGGGCGGCCTCCAACATCTCCATCACAGTCTGCCAGAAACGTGTGTGGTTTGGTTGCTGCCGCCTCCGCAGGACGCTGCGCGCAATGATGTCAGCCAGTACACACGGGAACTTTCCTAAACAAAGGGAAGTCTGTGTGGTTGGGGTGGTAGCTGGCGGAAAAGTAGGGGAGGGGGGAAGTTTGGGTTGAGGTTTAAAGAGAACACACACTCTCTTTTTCAGCCCGGGTGAACCCAGACCCCTGTCATTAAATCATTAGCACCTTCTCATGGACAAATACACACGTCCTGTACAGATGTGAGGTTGTAGCTGTAACAAACTGGATGTAACATGTTTTGGTTTCCAAATGTCATATTGGTGTATACTGATATAATGTCACAAGCTTACTGCAATGTTAAACTTAAAGCATTTTGAACTATGGCTTGTTGGTGATACAGTAATCCTGCTCTGGGATAAAACTCTGTTCATTCTGCAAACTAATAGTACAAAATTAGTAATATCGATATTGTTAAATAAGTATAAATTGCATGTTTTTGCAGTTAGATTAAATAAATGAATCTATTTAACCATTATGTTGTCACAGGAAATTACTTACACAAATGTGGTTGTTTTATAAGATCTTTATCAAGAGGTTTCACCCTGACTATAATATTATAATCTATAACTAATCACATAATAATAATTTGTATTATTGAGTTATTTCAGAAATAGCCATAACGTATAGTAACGTAATCCTATTCTCTGTCTTGTGTTGTTTAGTGACTGTGGTGGTTGTAGAGATGTTTAACTATTTGTTTTCTTATAATTTTTTCACTTGATTAAATATATATATCACATATGTATATATGTATAATATATATCAACATTCACATCAATATCAACAATTCATTATACTTCAGGTGTTAAACCTGCATAACTCTCTGACCACTTTAGGGAAAGAACACAAGCTATTTACAAAGAGCAAATACAGAGCAACATTAAGCTAACATTGGTGATTGATGTTTTTATTTCATTTAGAAGTACTACCCCAAAAGATGTACCAGAAGAACCTTTGTAGGGAGAAATAGAAGACAACTACTCGTGCTGTTTTAGATCATTAACTTATACTAACTCTTGAGGGAAAGATATATCCCATTAGGTGCTAAATGCTCAACTATGTTTACTAGCTTGTTGCTAACTTCATCTCACTGGCTTTAGGGAGGGAGAATGCTAGTACACTACATCACATGCCACTTTTCTGGTGAAACTTGTCTAACACAAAATCTTCTTTGAGTAAATATGAAGTATAGCATTAATACACATCTGCTCCATCCTTTAAATGTTTGCTTAGCTATGTAAGCATTCCCCACTCAAACTACAGGAAACAGTTAGCTAACGGCAAGTGTGATAGAAAAGTACTCAAAAGTCATTTTATCCAAACTGAAAGCCATACACAAAAGAAACTATACCCAACATGTGACGAATGTCTGGTTAACTTGTAGAATTATTGTAATAATAAAATGTCAAAAAGTATAAATTAAACAGACGGCCTGGCTCACCACTCACTTTGTCCGACTCGGCGCTGCATACCCGTTTTTTATCCAAAGAATGAGGTCAGCGGTGTGCAGTAATGGTTGGGGGACCAGATGGGTTTAAAACCAAAACATATCTGCAGTTGTCCACATTTTTTTTTCTTTAGACACGACCACCAGAGCTACTGTGGTTAAAGCTCATGACTAAGCTCTTACTGGCCATGCTACATCACTTTGTAACTGTCTGCACTGCACTCGACAACGCAATGGAAAAGTCTGAGTCACTCTTGTCTGGACAGGAACTGACTGAGTGGACTGGTCTCTCTAATAGTATACCTATGGTATTCCATTCAGAAATGTGACGTCTTTTAATAACATAACAGACAGGCTATGAAACACAAGTTGCCCAAATCTATTTTAATACATGAGGTATGAAAACACTGAAGGTTTAGTGTTGAGGCGAGACGCAACGAGGTAAGGAGAAATGGGTCTAATGGCTGCACCATGTGTTGGTCTAATCATCACAGGAAACCAAATAGTCTAGCTCAGGGGTTCTCAACATTGGCTTTGGGCCCCTGAGGGGTAACAGCATAAATCTGCAAGATGATGTGAAAATTATGTTGTTTTTTCTTGCAAAACACTGGAACATTGTACTTCAAAAACAATCATTTGGCAATTCAAAGACAGAATATGAAATATGCAACCATGATAGAGTGTTCCAGATAGATGCTGCTTTGTATAAAGACATCACAAGATAAAGAAGCATGAGTTTAGCAGACCTGCACGACAGGGTGTCCTCCTGCCAGGGCCTTCACCGCTCCCCTGCTGCCCTCCGTCTCATAGTGGGCTCGGTGGTGGGACTTGGGCTGCACATCAATCTTCAGGCTGTACGGCCCCGAGCTGGACGGAAGCTGCCAGTCCAGAGCAGGCAAGGATGGGCTGCCGGGGCGAGAACATGTCCAACATGTTAACTTAGCAAGGAGGGAGGACGGCTTGTTTTAGATACACTTATCAAGGTAGAATGTGCAGAATGTGAACACTGTGATATGCACTAGTTTGGGATAACTCTTTTTCACAAATATGTTTAAAAATACTTCTTGTCAGTAAGTAATTAATAGTTTAATGACTTTATTTGTCTCAAGCAAACAAAACTCTACTCCCCTCAGGCTTTATTTCAAACTTATTTTACCTCAAGGTCTTCTTTAACTCAAACCAGGGTGCTCGCTTACCTGACATATTGCTTTGGCTTGGACCAGGAGTACGGGTGCTGTGGCACATCCAGAAACCCACCGCAGTAGCCCTCCTTCTTTAATGGCAGCCGTTGTTCATCCTGACCGAGCTCCCCTGGAATCAGGTCCTCACCTCCGGGCTCCAACTTCAAGCTGATGGTAGGGCTGTGCTCCAGGCTGGTTTTCCGGGCTTTAATGGGGATCCCCTCAACGAGGTCGGTCACTCCATCTGTGGTCAAGGCATTGATGGCTGCCAGGATAGCCGAGTTGGTGTACTGGTTGGTGTTTGGCAGCCAGCTTTCCTCTGTGATACTGAGGCGAGGGGAGGTCTGCGGGGAGAGTCCTGGGGAGTGATTTGGTGAGTACGGGTATTGCTTGTGCACTGGTCCGGTGCCATTAAAGCTGTATTTCCTCTTTGCACCACAAGGGGAGTTTGGCCTGGAGCCGCGCTGACCCATCCAGGTGTCGTCTGTCACGCTTGTGCGAGGGGAGGTGGAGGGAGAGTTGCGAGTAGATCCGCCAGAGGTGAAGCCATCGCCTGGCAGAGCGAGGGTGGATCCCTTGGGGGACACAGAGGGCGACTGCCAGGGAGAGTTCTGGGGTGAGTTGTCATAGTTGTAGGAGAAGCTCGACTCGTAGGAGGAAGCGTCGGAGTGGCCGCTGCGGGATGAGATGCTGCTGGCCGGGCTCAGGCAGCTTGGGTCTCTGTAACTGTCTGCACTGGGGAGGGTCAGCGTCACTACGGAATTGACCCGCTTGGCAACAGGAAGGTTGCTCTCCTCCACCTCATCCTCAGGAAACTGACCGTAGGCTGTGATCTCGATGCGAGGACTCTCAAGGGTCGGGGCCCCGTTTGGGCGTACACCGGAGGATGAATAGTAGCCGCCCGCTATCATGTCGTCCTGGGAATCGTAACTGTGAGGCTCTGTGACCGAGACAGATATAGTGGGGCCGGACTGGAGGCTGAGGTACTGGGAGGGAAGACATGGGTTGCCCAGTGGGAGGGAGAGACTGACGTTTGGCGTGTAGCCATATGCATCTGGAAGGCAAACAGATTGACTTTGTTACCATGATAATCAAACACACATTCACTGGCACGCTCAATGAGTGGGACACAGCTGCCAAGTGGAGTCTTATGAGAGCTGTTGCAGAGCTGTTGAAGAGGTGTTGCCTGTAATGGCAAGAGCTGCTTGTCTTCCAGATTTGGCCCTGGCTATTAATCCTAATGCATGCAAGTTAAAACTTCCATCTAGTGACACAAAACATCCCTGAATGGATCAAATTATACAAAGCAGAGTTGGGTGACACGAATAAAGGTGCCAAAAATAACTCCAGACTAAAATAACAAAAGGCAAACCAAGGTGGCTTTTTTACTACTTTTCGATGCCAAATTAATGCCACTTAATGCACATGCTGTAGCCCCTAAACTCTAACATTATGAAAACACACCAATGCTTTTGTTGGCTGATTTCATGACCCAGCAGCCATTGAAAATAAACACAGGAGGGACATGTTTGGTTTACTTGCATGCTGTAAAGCTGCATGCTGTACCCAGTTCGGGGGTAAGCTCATGGTCTTGTGCCAAAGCTCCCGCTGGGTCATATGAAACTCTGCCTGTCTGTGGCAAAGACTGAGGTCACAACCAGGGGTGGGAGGGGGACATGGGAACGGGAATTGTGGTTACATGCTGCATGAAGCTGGGTGAATGTGCCCACAGTGGAGCACATTGATATGGATGGAGATGCAGACAGACAGTCACCACAGCTCCTGTCTGCTGTGAATTAAAGAGAATTAGGGGCCCGCCATAAAGACCATGACATCAGTGCAGCACCATGTGAATCCTTGTAATAAAAGAAAATGATGCTTACGTTTAATTCAGCTTGCGGTGTCTGACACAGTAGCACTGAAATGTTTTTTTCTTCTTCTATAATTAGACTGCTGCCAGTTAGCTGACAGGTAGCCTGAGGGGCTATGCCATTAAATGACTCTAGAATCACCCACAATGCCATGTGAATGAGTAGCACAAGTTAAATTCTGACTATTTTGGGAACACTTTTTAGTCTTGAGTGGCTCACAGAAGCAGAACCACGCCCACCAATCCCAAATCATAGGGAGGGGCGCACACTGTATATCTCCACCACTGCTTTAACTGCACTCAGGCTGAATACAGGCACTTAGAAGGGCAAAGAGTGCGGCACGTTCAATGTTACATTACAGCTCCATGTATCACATCCGGGTGTAAAGTGTCAAACATTGATGAGAAGTTGAATAAAGACACTGTTATAATAAAAAGGAAAGCATTCTGAAATGAATAAAAGTCAAACTTACCCTCTTCTGCGGATTTCATTTTCTTCTTCGTCTGGAATCAAACAGCTGCAGATGCCTTATCCATATAGCGGAGTTTATATATTCCACAGCTGTTGCTCAGGATCCACACTCACTGTATCACCGCTAACAGAGAGCGAGAATAACCCAAAAAGTCGCATCCAAAAAGGGAAAATGCGCTAAAATATATTAAAACATGTGGAATAAGTTCATGGTCATAAAGCTATTTTCGTCGCTGTGTGGAGACGCGGGGATCCTGGCTCTGCTGGCTGGCTGTGACGCACTGCTCCGGCGCACAGAGGACTTCTGCGCTTTTAAACTCGGGGATCACCTCCGCAGCGACGCACCGCCCATCTCCAAACTCTGACGCACACACAGACACACGCCCGGCCACAGGACAGGTCCAATGGAGATCCTCTCTCACACCGGGGTTTTCAGAGGCGAAGGTGGCCAATTAAAGAAGCTTTCATCGAAAGCCTGAAGGCTCCTAGATGGGTAAAATAAGCCCTCTCCACGGGAGAGTTGAAGACAAACCTCCAGTGATTGGAACACACATCCTGTACAGTGCCTGCTAGAGCTAGTGCTGAATGTGAGCCAGGGGCAGAGGTGGGAGAAGTACTCAGACCTTGTACTTGAGTTAAAGTAAAAGTCCTGCATTCAAAATGTCACTGAAGTAAAAGTAGAAAAGTAGGCTATTAGCATCAAAATATACTTAAAGCCCCAAAAGTAAAAGTACTCATTGTCCATTTGAGAATAATATATGATGTGTTTGAAAATGATTGATGCATTAAAGTGTTATCAAAGCTGGTAAAGGTGCAGCTAGTTTTAATGACTGTGTATACTGCAGGGTAGCTGCTGAATTTACTGCAGAACTAAAATCTTATCTGCTCACATAAAAATCGATATTTTAAAAGCTGCAGCTGATTCAGAACGGTGCTGCTCGATTTCAAAGTTCTGCTGCTGGTTTATAAAGCATTGAATGGTTTAGGCCCAAAATACATTTCTGATCTCCTGCTACATTATGAACCATCCAGAACCCTCAGGTCTTCTGGAACGGGTCTGCTTTTTGTCCCCAGACATGGAACTAAACAAGGAGAAGCAGCGTTCAGTTATTATGCTCCAAATATCTGGAACAAACTCCCAGAACGCTGCAGGGCCGCTGCAACTCTTACTACTTTTAAATCCAGGCTGAAAACATTTCTTTTTGCCGCTGCTTTTAATTGAACCATTCACATCACACACTGCACTGTAACTTTTATTCATGTATTTTATACCTTTGTTATTCATAATTAGCTTGTTTTATGTTTATTTTATTCTCTTTGCCTTTTAATGACTGTTTTCAATGCTATTTTATACTCTGTTTCCACTGCGCTATTTCTTAATGCTCTTAATGTCTTTCATTTTTGTGAAGCACTTTGAATTGTCTTGGGTTGAAAGTTGCTGTTTGAATAAACTTGCCTTGCCTTGAGTGTTACAATATATGTATATTTCACATCATTAATCCAAATCTGTAAAGTAACTAAATGTATTAATAAATGTAGTGGAGTAAAAGTAAACCATTTTCCTCTGAATTGAATGAGAGTAGAAGTACAAAGTGGAACACAATTGAAATACTCAAGTAAAGTACAAGTATCTCAAACTGTAATAAAGTACAGTACTAATAGAGTAAATCTACTCAGGTACTACTACTAGCCAGGGTGAACATCCTTGAGAATATAAACAGTTAAACGCCATGGCTTGTTGGGTGGCAGATGTTAAAAGAAACTGTCCCCATTATCCACGGCTGACTTAATGAGCATGAAGGACATTTATCTGGAGTTTCCACCCATTTCTACAGTATCTGTTCCCCTTGGCACCGTTTACAAAGGAGCCATCACTTTTCTGCTGAAAGACACTGCACATGGAACCTCCTAAATCAAGATTTATGAGCGGGCTAATCCTCCCAGCGTTTTACATTAAACTGCTGCCATTTTCACCCTGAAAGAGCCATTCATCAACCTGTTATACAGCTGTCGGATGTTCAGTTAAAGGCTGCTGGGTTGTTTTTTTTTCTCAGATTGCAGCTGAGAACAGGTGAGCCCAGGGAAACATGCCAGAACATATAGCTCCAAATGATGCTTCACATGAAGTTATTGCAAAGGCAAATAATTGCTTTCCACTTCCTCCTGACAGACTGCACGTCTGCGGGGCACACAACGCTTAATTATCCATACTTTCATAGAAGTACTATATAAAAATCAAGTCATATACCCAGTCATTTGACACACCGAACTGAGAATCTTCACAAAGTTTTCCACATGCCGCTCTCTCTGCGGTTGGTGCATACTTATTCGGCTTCTCTCTTCTCCATACAGGCTGGGCTGATGCTATCTTTGGCAGGTCTGGATCTCTCAGCAGCTGGCAGCGGGCTTGTGCTTTTTCTGTGATGACAATAGTCACATGCTGGCTCTCTAAGAGTCTGTCCATCCCTGGAGGTGGGGAGCTACATGCTGCACTACAGCATCTTATCAGCTGGCCCTAGTTGGTGTGATCCACACTCAGCCAGGAAGGGTGAGGATGTGTCTTCACATAAAGGTCATTACTCCTTATTGTTTTTTATATCTGTTGTAAAGAATGTTCCATCTGGTGTGGCACATTTGTAGTGTGCTTACAGTATTTAATTTATTTTGGGAATTCTGCATCCAATATGTGTTATGCGGGACACAGAGCAATTGAATGTTGCAGAATGCTCTTGCGTTCAAGAGTTTTTTAAAATATCACACCAGACAAGTATTATTTCATTCTAAAAAGACAAGCAATGTCGTTTAAATGCCTTCCCTCTTGAGTTGATTGATGTGGCAGTAAAGCAACTGATGGCAGTCATATATTAACAGCCACAACAACACAAATTAAAATGTACCAAGACTGTGGTTGAACAGTCAAAACAAATTGTCCTATGTCTTTTCCTAACCACTCAAAATGTAATTGACCTTGATGGAAAACGTTACAAATTCAAGGAAATATGTGAAGGACTTCAAAGACAACTGGGTAACTGAGATACTGCAAATACACGAGGGTATTTAATGATGTGATAGTCCTTTGGTAAAGGGTGGACGAGTATATTCTATTAGCTCTAAAAACAAGGTACAGCTGAGAATGACTATTACAGTACTCAAGATAAATCATTCAAACCCACACATATTAGCTTTAATTCCCTGGGCATAATGTCTGTGTTTAAAGAATCCTCCAACAGTTGTTGAGATGCTTCAGTCTGGACCAGAGGTGTGGATTGATTCTCCAACATACATTCTAAGAGCAACCATGCTATTGTGGCTAATAATTCTAAGTACAGAAAATGTATGGGTTAATTAATGTATTTCAAAAGCATCTGCATGTACCAAGTTATTTTATTATACACAAGTTGATGTTTAAGGCCCCGAATACTGGGGCATGCTACCCGTGGATGGCCGGAGTTTGAATTGAGCTGGGACCATTTACTGCAGGCCATCTCTTCTTTCTTCCGCTTTCAACTCTGTCTCTTAAATAGAAGCTCTGGCCCTAACAAGAAATAAAAAAGGAAAAAAAGGTGATGTTTCGCTAGGCTTCTTTTACTGTTTTATGTGCCTGACAGAATGCCACCTTTTGACATTTGTCATTGTAAAATACACGGGGAGGTGACAAGACAGAGCAAAATACCAAGAAACAGCGAGTTCTGTCATGTAAGATGTACATTTGTAGATTTTTTGTGAAGTGCAAACGTTCAACTACTAACTGTTTCTGTAGTTTCTTCCTAAACCATGGATATCCAACCGCACGATTATCTCCAAAATATAACTCTTCCTCTCCTCCTACTGCAATTTTCGTAGGGACACCGTTTCAGACATCAGCTCTTAATCCATATTTGTCTCCATTGTGCAACAAAAGGGCATGCATGCCCCACATCCAAAGCAATATTCCCTCCTCACCCACTGGGATGTCCTTCTGGCCGAGCCCCCTCTCCAGCAGAGGATCTGAGAGAGTGACGGCACTTGTGAAATCCTAGCCATCTGTTTCATCATGGGGACGTGGCTCCATGGCTCCCCAGTCATCTGAAGAACCCCACACGTTTGTTTGACCTCATGGAAATCTCTCATGGGACCTGGGGGGCCTGCCAGGGGCAAAAGGCGGGTGACTGCTGCTCCACAATTATGTGTAACTGAAACATGTGCTGCAGTAAACACTTCCACCCGTCTGCAGTTAATAAATAGCTCCTTTGCTGATTGACTCGTGGACCTTTCTACGTCAGCACGGTGCTGGGGCTCGTACTTTCTCTGGCTAGGCCTGGTGCTGGTTAGCGGACACCTTGGTAACAGCCCCTACAGACCGGATGGATCCAGAGCCACAACTGAAGGAAGAGTACAGCAGATAATGAGGACCAACACTACCGTCACACGTTGATAATGTGGACACGGCAGAGTGAACAGAATACTCCCTTTGATATCAACAAGCTGCTTTTACTGCTGACACAACAGACGCTGAATTAATTCAATATTGGAGCTGTTTTTAGTTATTGTAGGACAAATCTTAATTAAGTCTGAGGTCAGTTCAGACAAGTTTACGTCAAGTATTGAGTCTACTCTATATGTGCTAGGCACCAGACAGACAGAAAAGGTCTAGTCCACTAAAAACTGAACTTTTGTCTTGCAGGGTGAAGATTTTCCAAAACTAGGTTTGGCTTGTAACAGCTGTGCAACATAAACTCAAGCAACATATTATGCAATGGCAGATGTGGCCAAAATAGTTCTGCTTCCAACATCACTAATAGGACTTTTTACATGGTTGCATATGAAGTACATGTACACTTACTCTTTCACTATACAGAGGGGTGCAGAAATGAGTCCCCAGAGATTAGCATTTTAGCACTTAGGGGCTCCCTCATTTCAAAGTCAATAGTTTAAGGTTATGACAAGCTTATAGGATTTTTACATTTTATTGTACGACATAACATGTGTTCGTAAACTCCCCACTGTTAATGTCTTTTTTAAATTAAAACAGCAGTTTCTTACAAGTGACTAAATGAGACATCTAAATGCCATCAGGCCAAACACAAGTCCACCTTCAGCTTAGCGGTGGTGACATGAAGTCATGGGACCAGCATGCAGTTTAGCCTTCCGTTAGCTACTACCTTCTGCAAATTGAAATTGAGTTCAACTATTGTAAAAGTGGGGTTAATATCAAAATATGTCATCACTGCAGCACTCTATTAAGGAACAGAGGTGTCAGAATGTGCTATTGAGGTCACTGCTAAATTATCCAACACCCCCATGACAGGCTCTGCCGCCAACTTGATAAATTTGGACCTGTATTGTGTGTGTGTGTGTTTGGCCAAACCCAACTTCTGGCCTCAATAGCGCTTTAATTGTGTTTTGCGCTTTCATGTGTTTCAAAACATTCCTTGAGAGGACAATATTTTCTTTGAGATCGAAGGAGAAAAAATAACCCAATTCTTTCACATATCTGTGTATATGTGGACTAGGGCAAAGTTAGTAGCTAGCTTTGTGAAGATAGTGGAGCATTGAGAGACAGATATCTCTCTCAGGGTAGGAGGAGACCAAAAGAGAGCTTAAAGAAGGTGAATACTTAATGCACATTCATCAGGTGTCAAAATAAAAGACTCCAAATAAACGCTAATGTTGCTCTGATGTTTAAATAAGCGACTGTTTGCTAACAATTTCACCATAAAAATGTATCATATGTAAATTAAATCAGTTGCAGTTTCAAAAGGTTACTGCATACTTGAAGATGGCTGAATAGCAGCATTTGCACTTCAGGTTTGTAGGTTTCAAGTTTTCTGTTCGGTCTAATCACCTGTAACCACACCCAGCCGGGATGTTCTGTACATGTCTTCATCACTGAAGTGTTTAGCGCCCGTTTAGTTGCCCTTTAATACAAAGACTGACTTTCACTCAGTATTTAGGCTGTAAGGCAGTGATACACAGGGCAGTTGTTGGGCAACTTGGATAGGCGGCAATGAGCTGACTCACTTCAATCCCGCAGGAATATTTTGTCACCATGAAAAATGAACAGAGACACTTTTTTTCTTGCCATAATTGCCAGAGAACGTAATGTAACCCTGAAGTTTTTGGATGTTTCATATGTCGGAATATGTTTTTGCCATCATAAAACTGTCGCATTATAACTGCAGCAGGTTTCAATCCCTAATACAAACTGTGTTAACAGTGAGTCCTTCACACTGAGCCAATGTGTGACCTTCACTGTGAGCTAACAGTGCAGCTCTGTGAGGAAAACACAAACACATAATAACACACACCAGATCCTGTATGGTGCAATCCTTTTGGCTAATGAGTGACACAATCACATTGCTAATTTAATCACACTGTAGATCATCTTATGCACACATGTAAATACTTGCTTTTACCCCACGTCACTGTGATCCGAACTCTCGGAAGTGTTGCCTTGTGTATCATCATTTTAAGCGTTGGAGGGGTAAAGCATCAGGGGTGAGGGTGGTCTTACTGTCACAAACCCACGCATTTTTGTTGTCTGCCATCCCGTATATGGCCGCTGCCAATTTGCGAATACTCTGCCCGGTATGACGTGGCTTGGCGGTGGCGAGGTGGAAAAGACCTCAGCTCGCCTTTCTTTCCACAGCTCCAAACCTCAAAATCCAGTGCCTTGCTTTATTTGTGTCTGAACAAAAACACGATGGAACATTGGACGTCGTTGTAAGTTATTCATAAAGTAAGAAACAACCCAAAATGGTGGCTTTCCCACTGCTGAATCACCTGTTTGTTTTGGAAAAATGAATTGGAAGGAAAGTAAAAAAAATATTACTGTACTTCTTTGTGTTTTCTAAGCCTGCTCACACACCCCTCTGGCCACATGTGCACTCATAATTGCTATTTTATAAAGTGTTTCTTGATGTAGAATAATAAAAGAGTATAAATAGTCTCTATGACCACAAGTTGAGTTCCGTCTGTGCCCAGAAAAACAGCTTCAGGGGACATTAAGTAATGCGCAACCACTATTGGCAACCCAAAAAAAATTCGCCTAAACTTCAAAAAGGCTATGGCACCGCTTACAGTGACCTGAAAAGACACGAGAAAGGAGCAGAAAGGTGGAGCTGAAATCCAACCAACATGTGTCGTGTTACGCATCATCACGCACAAACCAGTGGTGGAATGTTTCTAAGTACAATTGCTTTATTACTGTATTCAAGTAAACATTTGAGTTACTTGCACTTCCATTGAATATTTTCACATTATTCTTCTTTATACTTCTACCCCACTGCATGTTTTGTTTTTATTTTAAAGCATGGGTTACCAGATACTTTAAGTTTGTTAAAACTAAATATAAATCACCAACATATTAATATAGCCTAAGCTACCCAGCAGTATATGAAGTCAATTTGATAACTACATTTATACACAATATTGTGATAAACACAATACTGCAATAATATTTAAAAGACAGTATTGCATGCTAAGTTGAATACTCAACGCTGATTGGTCAATTCGGACATTCCAGAAGTTGTTAATTGTCGTTAACAGATGGCTTCTAAGGAGAACAGGACTATGTGCCGTCCTATCAATCCGCAGAAAGAAGACCATGGAATTATTTTTAAATATTCATTTTTCACATTTGTCGAGAGCAAGAAACTTTGGATTCACGATCGCTAAACTGTCCCCAGTAACAAAAAGAAGAACAGCGCAAGATAAGTTAAGTGGTTAAAAGACAGAGCGCTGGGCGTCACAGAAATCCATATAGAAAACAGACAGGAAGTTAAAACTAAAAGGAACAGCAGAGGAAGACAGACAGGAAGTTAACACCACCAAAAAACATGGATTGCGGTCGAATTGTCCAAAAATCAGCTCCTATTGTCTTTTCCTATCCACTTTTCCTTGACCTCTGCGTGAAACATTAGGGGGTTAAGGAATAGTGGTTAGGAAAGTTCAAAAGGACTTAGGAAAATAAACTGACATGGACAGTCACAGAAAACCTCGATCTGTGCTGCCGTTTCGTGGAGCGTGGCTACTTTTATTGTAGCCTACCAATAATAGTACTGAAACAAATAAATACAATTTTGCTTTGGCTGGTGCTTGACTCTGATATTGAGATTTGGACACCTGAATTCTTCGCACCTGATGAGTCACTGGTGTTAATCAACCTAACATTTATACTAGTCTGAGGAATTAGGGAGTCAATATCTTTCTTGTTGCATCTCTTAAAAAGGACTGGTTGTTTTTCCTGTTTGGGTAGGTTAGATATTTTGGTGTTGACCCCCTCACCGCACCACGCCCCGCCCCGCCACCACCCCTGCTCTTTCTAACAGTCAGACTTCCTGTCTCCCATCAATGTTCCCCTTTTTTCTCTGCCGCTGTGACGGAATCCCCTGCTCTGTTTCCTGTTGTGAAGGCCCGTTGCCTGGTTACAGCCGGGGGAGGAGTTTTCATAGCCGAGGGAGCGCCTGCAGAGGGCCGGGAGGTTCATGTTCTCCCCCTGACGTCCCAAAGCCGGCATTAACTCGGGCAAAAAGCCGAGCAACAGCCGCCCGAGGAGGCACACAGCACTTCACTATCTCGTAGCTGTTAGTCACGGCTCCACGTGCCCAAGGCCGTTTAATTTAATCAAGAATGGAGTGAGTGTAGGGAAGTGTGGTTGCTATACACCAGTGTGCTGCTGTGGGACACACTGAGGCAGGCCTGTGTAGTTTGTCCCTACATGATCCCAGGCTGAATAACATCCTTACAATAATCTTCACTGACTGTCATAACATAGTTTATCACTCTGGTTAGAAAAACAAGTGTACATTCTAAGGTATGTTAGGAAAAGACACAAACAGAAGAAGTGTGCAAAGAGAATAAATGGTATCTCGGTCCAAAGCTAGTTCAGAAAGTCCACAAACTCATCCAAAGTGGGAGGAATAACTAAGGGATAATGTACATCAGGGCGGTCATTATTGAAAAAAAGAACACTGACATGGTGATCAGGATCATGAGGTACATTTAAAAACGATGTTGTCGAAGAAAATGATCGCATTGCTTTCACTAAGAAAAAAAGACTGTTCTACTGCATAGCAACGGCTGGAACAGCGGCGAGAGCAGCATAACTTAAAATGGCAGTCTGTTTCTTGTACCCGTCCAAGTCTGTTCACATTTTATTTTCCTTCAACCAGTCTTTAACAACTGCTAGAGCCCATTTCGTGTTCCTGTCAGTGTTTACTTCCTATCTGTCTTCTTCTGGTGATTTTTCTCTGTCTTTTAACCTCTTGAACCACCTTAAATTGACCTAACTTCTTCCTGTGGATTGATATGACTGCACATGGTCCCTTGATCCTTCTTAGCAGCACTCTGTTC
Organism: Eleginops maclovinus; assembly: GCF_036324505.1. NCBI lineage: Eukaryota > Metazoa > Chordata > Actinopteri > Perciformes > Eleginopidae > Eleginops > Eleginops maclovinus. The sequence goes on along the minus strand of NC_086361.1, from coordinate 4,885,998 downwards.
TCCTTAACAGCGCTCTGTTTGTAAGAATTATTGGCATTTCTTATCTTACCAATCAGAATCGAGTATTCAACCAAGCCGTTTAATAAAGAGGAATCATGCTATATTAGTAAAAAACAAAACGACAGAAGACGTTTTCAGAAGAAAATTGACAGTAGGTGGGCTCTTTTATTTACAATTTAGGTGAAAGACTGTAAACTTTCTAATGATAAATACAGTATGAACATAAAATAGTTTGAAGGATAAAAGCTAGAAACATTTGAATTGCTGGCTAAAGAGAAAGAGATAACTGCAGCTTAAATGTTAGTTGAATTCTAAGACAAGACAGCAATGGATTTGTCACTTGGTGAGTTTGCACTGGATGCAGCTGAAGTGTAATTCAATTAAAGGCAAAGTTAATCAGATTACTGATACATTTGTTCAAAATTGGGGACTACTAGCATGATTATAATGTTAGTAAAAAAACCTAAAAAGAGCATCTAGTGTTTGGTGTAAAGGATCAGATCGTTCTCTCTCCTCTGTCAGCTGTTCTGTTCTGTAGGTTAATACTTTAAGTGTGAATCTATACGCCTACTGCCTGATTCTGCTTTATGGTTTTCACTTTCTTTGGTTCATTTATTCTTTTTTAAATTCAGTCTGTGAAGCATGTGAGCTCAACTAAAACGTAGCATTTTCTGTCAGCTCAGATTTGATTTCTGCTCATGTGTTTCATCGTTGGTGTACAGGCTACTCTCAGAATATGCTGAATGAAAGGCAGTTTTGACTATAAATGAAATCTCTGAGCAGAGGACATAGTCGGGATCCTCAAATATCTTGGTTTCTTCTTTTCTAAGGTCCCATTGTTCTGTTCTCTTATATAATAGACCTAAGTGGAAAACTTCTGATTGATATTTCTTTTATTTATTAGTATAGCATTTGATATTGAGGTAATCCAAAAGTTATGGAAAATAATCATGTCATGTCTGTTATATGATACTCTGATTAGGTCACCGATGAAATTGTTAACAGGTCACTAGTTATTGTAACGTATTATATTTTTATGCAGCAGGTGAATATGTGATTTTGAACGTAGCCTAAAAAGATGAAAGCACTTACAAATAAGTTGAGCTGTTAATAATAAAAACAAATAATAATACTAATTCAATTTGAAGTTTACGAGCCAGAAGCAGAAGTTTAGAAGCCAGTTATTATGTAAACTCAAACAGCAGTCAGTGGAAGTAGCTGAACAGTCAGTTGTAAAGAGAATTAGTTGAAGTGTTAGTTGACGGGCAAAAAAAATAAAGCTTTTTTTTTCTGGATAGTTTATGTGAACACTTTGGTCCACACTCAAAAACTTGGCTAAACTAATACAATCATCACATGACTGAATGAAACAAAACAATGTTGTAAAAACTCATCTGGAGAACTTACAGACGCTGTTTGGAGGCTACAGTAGCCAATATTAAAACTGTAATGTTATTTGTATTGGAAAATAAGTTAAAAGGGCCCTGATATGGGTTCTGGGGGGTTCTCCCTTTCCTGTAGTGAGTTATATATACAGAGGGAGTTTCTCTCCCACAGATCCCCCCTCCAGGCTGAAATACCTCCATTGGACTCCTTTGTTTACTTCCATAACACTTGCACTTCTATTGGCTAGCACTCTAACACATTGTAACTCATAGACTAAGGGTCGTGACATGTTTAACTGGTTGACCAATCAGAGCAGACTGGGCTCTGGTTTCAGACAGAGGGTGAAAAGAGATGCTGCAGCACAGGCAGTATGAGAAACATAAAGAGCTTTTTGAACATTAAAGCATGGAGACATGTCCCAGTAGAGGCACTGAATATGAAATATGAAACCTGAAAATGAGTATGAAAGGGCCCCTTAAAAAAAAGGGTTGAACTGTTACCAATGATAGCCAGTGAAAATTCATTTGAAGTTTACGAGCCAGAAGCAGCGGTTTAGGTGCCAGTTATTATGTAAACTCAAACAGCAGTCTGTGGAAGTAGATGAACAGTCAGTTGTAAAGAAAATTAGTTGACGTGTTAGTTGACGTGTTAGTTGACGTGTTAGTTGACGTGTTAGTTGACGGTAAGAAAATAAAGCTTTTCTTCTTCTCGACAGTTTATGTGAACAAACTCAAAGAATAGGCAAAACGTATATGGTCACCAACTGACTCACAAAATCGTCAAAATTAAAGAAAACAATGTTTTAGAAGTCCCCTGGAGTGGCTGAAATGAAAACTAAAGTTATTTTTATGGACACATAAGTTAAAAGAGGCCCAATTATGCTTTTGGGGGTTTTCTTTTTCCTGTAGTGTGTTATAAAGGTTTTTGTGTATGTAAATGGTCTGCAAAGGCTAAAATTCCCATAATATAGTGACATCACTAAGTTACACTTGCGTTTCTATTGGTTAGCGCTCCAACTGTTTGTCGGGGATAGACTAAGGAGCTGGGAATTTCTAAGCTGTTCTGGCCAATAACAACAGAGCTGGCCAATTAACCAATCAGAGCAGACTGGGCTCTAGTTTCAAACAGGGGGTGAAAGAGGTGCTGCAGCACAGGCAGTCTGAGAGAAATAAAGAGCCTGTTGAACATTGAAGCATGGAGACATGTCACAGTAGAGGCACTAAATACAAATATGAAACCTGAAGATGAGCATGATACGGCCCCTGTAATGTTTTCCCAACTGGAACAGTTAAATAACGAACTTTCTTCCTCCAGTCAGAAAATATCATTAGCAGTAACTTTATCTCTGGTTGTTGTTGCTTAATTCAAACAGGGTGCTGTGGATTTTAACAACAACCTCAGTCAGATGGAATATGGCTGCAGAAGCCACTTAGCTGCTTAGTAACAAGATAGCATAATGGCAGATCTCCCTCCAGCATGTAAAAAAGTGAAAAACATCTGATTTTATAAAATGTTCCATCTGAAATTCCTGCTGCGTAAGTGTTTTGTATCCACACTTATGGCTTGGATAAAATCAAGTTTATACAGAGAAGTGTTTTTCAAAAACACAGCATGCCGCAGAATTTCAAATTGAGTTATGGACAACAATTTGTTGTACAAGAGATGAAACACTACAACGTACGCTAAAATGTTGATAATGTAAGAGCTCCACTGTTGTTTCTGCACTTAACAATATTAAACCTGAGCTTCTATTACAGAAACAGGCTCAGAGTTGTTTGCTTTGCAGTCTGGGTTGGACTCTCATCTGTGTAGATTTACATAAAGGATGCACTAAATGTATGTAAACACATTTGACTGCCAAAGTAATGCAGGGACTGACTGAAGAGCTAGGGTAATGATTTAAAAAAATAAGCCAAGGAATATGAACTTATATTTATTGTAAAAGAGAACCGACATCATATGATCTTAAAATAGTATTTTCTCTATAGCCGTATAAGTATCTACATATAATTATATGGTTTCACAATCTAATATTTTTGAGGGCAGACATAAATGACAATGAATAAATACAAAAAAGATGATTCAACACAAGTATCTTAGTATTTTAATAATTCCTGTAAGTTATTACAATTCTTTGAGGACAGAAATCATTTTCAAGTAAATAAATATAAAAAATTGAGAATCATAGTTTTTTGAAAAGATAATTCCTAACAACTAGGCTAAATGAATGAATACATATGAAAATAAGGATTTAAGTTTCATTCATAATTCCTGTAAGTTATTATTGAATCTTTTTACAATATAAATACATATAAAAAAGAATCATTTAACTGAAGTATCTACATTTTGTATAATTCATGCAGTAATTTAAATCTAATATATTTGAGGACATGAATAATTTAGAATAAATAAAACAATTATAAAAAATAGATATTTAATAGTTTAATTCAGGTTTTTTTTCAATTCCTGTAGGTTATTACTTAGTTTTACTAAACATAGATCAATAAAAACGTATAAAAAATCTATTTAAGAAAATAATTTAACCCAAGTAGTTTTTTTAAATGTACAATTCATGTAAGTTATTATTATCTGATATTTTTAAAGACAGAAATGATTACAATAATAATACAAACAGAAATATATATAATATATTTAATGGGTTTTTTAATGTGATGCTGGGTTTAAAGGGAACATTTTAAATGCATTATTCTTAGTGCTAATGATTAGTAATTCTATATTTATTTCTTATTTTTAGATTAATATTCAGACATGGTTGTGACGGATGTTTTCTTTGTATCTGAGCAACATTTTCTTTCCGTTACCAGTTCTTTTAATCTTTAAGAGCACCTTAAGGTTCCATGGACATGTGAAGTTAACTGAGCACTTAGCCTGGTCCTTGTTCTCTGTTAGAGTTATTTACGGATGACTTAGAATACTTGAGCTCTGTTTTCCTGTCTCACTGGGGAACCAACGCTGAGCCTTCAGACGGAGCTGAGAGCTGTGCTGGGAGTGATGAGGGAAGCACAGACGAGTGAACACATCACTCCTGTACCAGCAGCCTCACTCACACTTACACCTACAAGCATTTTGTCTAACACTCAACGTTGTGAGCCTTGGGGAAGGTTTAATGTCAGTAGAGCCGTCTGATCACATGCTGTTGGTTTTATTAAATGATCAGGAAAAGTTGAACACCAACATTAAATTAGAAAACCAATAACCACATTTTTTAAATTAAAAAGTATGTAAAAAAAAAGAGATGTGAATCAACATTACGAATGCATAAAAAACGATCATTCGTGAGCAAGAAGTCAATTCACGCTTACTCGTACACTTCTGCAAACATTTCTTTTTTATTAAATGTGTCGAGTCAATTTAAGCCATTTCTGTTTTTTTTAGGCTATTAATTATATTGATTTAATTTGTACTTTTATTTGATGCACTTTCTTAAAAATGCTTTTTTGTCAGAATACAAACTCATGTTTTCACATAAAGTATACAAAAATGAAATGAAAAATAAAAACACTTTTTTTAACAGTAACATATTTAAAGTAAGATTAAAGCCGAGTACAGAGCAATTAACATATGGTCACACTGTCTACAAGTTGCTTCCATTCAAACTTCATTAAGGGTCGAACTATTTTGTAACCACTTTGAACATTTTGTTTCTAATGATGTCATCATTTCTTCCCTAAGATGTCATAATGTACATGGAGAAGACAGATATACAGTATTTGAGCTCTACATTATTTCATGTAACCATAAATTAGTTAAAAATAGCTTCATGAAAAGAGGATTGTTCCAACAAAGACAAACTGTTCTCTGTTAGTATAATAAATCACGAGTCACATGAACATTATCCGCTCCATCAAAGCTCCTCATGCAGCAAAATTAAGTGCATCTGCTTTGGAAAACACACACACACAATATTGCAGCACTCCCTGGATGCACAGCTACAAAGTAAAAAAGGAGATGAAAGAGAACATTTCTTGGCATGTTAAAGCCAGCGGACCATCACATTCATCAGCGGGTCACTCCTCCGTCCACAAAGTGTTTCCTCCTCTGCGGTAATAAATTGATAACACATTTGTTTGCTCCATGACTTCCTCAGATTACATGGTAATCTCTTTTAACTGATATCTCTATCTGTAATTACTCTGTGCTTGGGCATGTTCTCCAACGTTGCTCTCATTACACACAGTGAGGTTTCATTATTCAAATCATTATCCCAACAAAACGTTCAGTTACCCGTTTCCCCTGCAGACATGTTTAAAAGGAGACATATAATGCATATATCCATGTTCAGACTTGTATTAAAGGCTTCTACTCCAATATGTCTACAAGCTTTAATGTACAAAAACACATCATGCTTCTCATAATGTAGGCCTGAATGTTGCTGTTTTTACCCTCTGTCGGAAACACTTAGTTGTAGCGCCTGCATCTTTAAGAACCCTTCCGAAAAAGCGTACTCTTCTCTGACTGGTCAGCGTTTTTTCTGCCACTCACTTTAGGTGTGACATCAAAACGGGAGTCCTGGCAGATCCTTTAAAGGCACAGTTTCTCAAACCAGACTGAATGCATTTCACTGTGGAATTTTAAAGGAATAAATAAAAAACAACAAATGTTTAAAAGAATCACATTACCAAGTTTGACACAAAGTTGCTCCCAGAATTCCAGCACAGTCCAGCTATTCTACATGTAGTTAAACCTTTATATGTATAGTCTATGGTTTAAACCGACATCAGTAAGAACCATCACTATCACAGACATAACACCAGACTGCTCGCATTTCCACTTGGATTTAGCATTTTGACACTTTTACAGTATTTGTATGGCTTCTAAACATGCTTTATAATCGACAACATCTCACTTAATATACCATGGGATCTTCAAAACGTATAAAAATACAAATAATAAGTCACATTTAATAGAAATGTGTTTAATAAATGTGCACTTTATTTGCTTTTCCATAAAAAAAGCTTGATTGCCAAGATGTTCAACAGGAGATTAAAAAAGATGTATACATCTCAAATAAAAAATATATATTTGTTGACATTATAAATTAATAATATGAATCTGAAAAAAATTGGCAGTTAATGTAGAGAAGGATGTAGCACAATATTTGCCTCTGAATTGTAAAAGTATAAGTATATATTAGCGGATTAAGTATTTTACTGTAGTACTTTACTTTGATCCACATCCACCTCTGTCCAGGGCTTAGTCTCTATCTCCATCTAGTGGCCACACGATGAACTTCATGGTGAGTAAAACAAACTCTCCCAAAGAGTTTCTGTTGCTTTAGATTTATAGTAAAAATGGGACATGTATGGCAACTGTTGTCTTTGTTTATTATTCATTATTCAATACCAACTTTATAAATAAAGACATACTGTTAGAAATCGCTGTTTAGGACATGGAAAGCAAGTTGACAAGAAAGAAAAGTGTATACATCATCACATACACAGAACACACGTCTCAGCAGTAAACACTTTTGGAATTGTTCTTCATGAGAATGTCAATCAGGAATTTAAAAGCTAATGCAATTTGCATTAAACAGTTGTAGTCACTTATAAATAATAAAATTGGTCTTTTTTTATTATAGTGCAGCTACATTTTAGAGTATGGTTGCCACAATTTAACTAAATAAAACAGCCGTGTTTAGGAATGATTGACCTGAGTTTAAATCAACTATGATTCAGAAAGAAATGACAACCCAACATATAAACATAGCTATACTAAATCCTGTTTACTGAACTGAATTTTAAAGAATCACTTCTTCCTTCTGTTTAACACTGAGCTTAGGTCATCATCATTAACAGCATTACACAGAGTGAATGATAAAACTCATTCCTCCTCAAAAAGAGCTCGGTGTCATCGTCTGCTACAGGACGACGTCACATGGAAGCCCAGGGGAGTCATATTGTCAATAAAGCTTTAAGAATATACAGTCGTCAGTGTTCGGGGTCCTTTGTTGTGACTTTTGAAGTGGTTTCACTTTTACGAGCCAGAGAATGGAAGCTCCTCACATCTGGCTGCAGAGGTAACTAAAACAAACCCCTCTAAAGATTGTTTATGTGAGATGCAGCTTCGGGCCACTAACACACGTCATGAGGCACAAAGCGAGCGGCCACGTCACAACAGGAAGATTGGCAGCCATCGACAAACATCGCAAATGCTAAATACGCTGACAATGCGACGTTTAATGCTGCTACGGAGTGCTGGTTCATACTACGGAGATGATGATGTATTCGCAGGTAAAAAAAAGTAAAGGACACAAAGCATCCAACGCACAGAAGTTCTGTTTTTACCAGCATTTGTGAATGTCGTGATGTTTTTCTTTAAAGAGTTAACGCAGTGAGGTTTTAACGTGACAGCATTGAGGATCAACACTGCAAGTAAAGGTTTTATTTACAGTAACGAAGAAGACATTTCTGTCCCTTACAGCTACTCAACTCAGTTAAAAAATGCAGGCCAGCAACTGTAATTAAGACCAAGAATAAAAAACGACACTAAAAAATGTCTAAACTTCACATAAAAAACTTTAAACATCCAAAATAAATGCACCAGAAATGTATAAAATGACATGTGAATTGTTTGAAATGTGTTAAAACAAAAAAAAGGCAGATTGACCCTTTATGGAAAATGGGGTCTAAGTGCAGTCACTCACACCGTGTTGCCCTTCTTTTGCGTGACTAAATCCATCGTTCATAGTCTTTTTTTCATGTGCTCCATTTTGTTCAAGTAATCCCAAATCTCAGTGACATAGTCCGAAGAATTAATTCCCCTCCATTTTCGATTGTTCCAGTGGTTCCTTACCTGTCCATCACTGAGGATCGGCGAGTAGAAAAAGTGCTGAAAATAGGAAAGCTCATGGCTTATGAGGACAGTTTGGAGTAGCTCGGGGGGGAAAACTTGCGTTTCAGATACTTGATGATGTAGAGAGGAAGACAGCTAACCAATGTGATGGCCGACACCTTCCACAGGAAAGGCCAGGTCGTGATGAAGGACAGGTCTGGGGGGGGGGGGGGGACAGGAGAAAAACAGATTTAAAGCTTTAATGGTTTCTGTATCCAGGGGGGGATATACTTATGGGTGAAATGGGTGTTGTAATTAGGGTGTAATATAGGGGAAATGTTAGTGTAATAAGGATGCATTATTGTGTAATATTGCTTTTACATGGGTGTAATATTTGTCTGATAACAGTGTATTATGGATGTTACATGGGTATAATAAGGGTGTAATATGGGTGCAATAATAACAGTACAATGGTGTAATAGGGGTGTATTAATGTGTAATATAGGTGTCATGTAGAAAATAGCAGTCAATTAATTTTTCATTATATTGAATGCCCATTTAAGGGTTAAATATACATCTTTGTTTTGTTTATGACTTCACGGGCCAATGACAACCTAATCAATAATTAAAGAGTGAACGTCACTTGATAACAAGACTGGAAAGCAACGTGAAAACTGGACATACAGCAGAGGACAGTACAACCACAAAAGGAACAAGCTCAAATAAAAAACACAAAACAATGACACGGTAAAACATCTCAGGATCTAACAGAAGTGCAAAGAGATGCATGAGGAGGTTAATGGACAGGCTGCCAACCTACCAAGGAAAGCTCCCAGGGACACCCTGCCTATGCCTGTTGCAAACGCACAGAAGCATCAGAAAGCAGCAGGAACAGTGAGAGCAGAACAAAGGTTAGCAGTGAGGACAGGGACAGACAGAGACACGGAGAGGGGGGGCGGAAGCAGTAAAGCACAGAGCTACAGCTGCTGCACACAATTAGGAGTGTAGAAGTGTTACATCAGATTCAACACCAAGCAGCTACAGAGAGAAAGTGTTGAGTCAAATGAAGACGGGATTAAAGAGTTAAGGGAAGTTATGCTTCTAATATGTGATAGCTATGTGCTACATGACAGCAGAATTAATTTATTCAAAAAAAGGCAAGGTCTAGTCAATGTCTGAAATGTCAGGATTGGCTCATTTCTTTGTCACATGCGATAGTAAACTACATTTATTTGGGTTTTGATGGGTTGGTTGGACAAAACCAGCAATTGTAATATTTTAACTTGGGTTTTAGGAAATTACAATTAGGATTTTTCTTCATAGTTTGACATTTTACAGAGAAATAATGTCACAAGTTATATCTATTTAGACAGGAATAAGCAGATAAATCAGTAACAAAATGTAAGTTAACTGACTTGTTTCCAAAAGTCTCAACTCTCATATTTATTTCTGTATTATCGCATCATCCTTCAGTTTTTAATAAACCTTGACACATTGAATTATTCCAAAAATATATACATTTTTTCATTTCTGAAATTTGGAATAAGTGGATACCTACCGAAGTACTCGTTGAGGAAGGCGAGGGAGGCCAGGTAGCAGCCCAGGCTGAAGAACTCGGCCACCACCATGAGCCAGTGCCAAGTGCGGATGGTGAGCGCCACCATCAGCAGCTCCGTGATGATGAGCGCCGTGAAGGAGATGGCCACCACGTGCACGAACTCCGACTCAAACAGCACCAGCGCGCCGTACATGAGGATGCCCCCTGATGGCGCCAGAGGAAACACATCAACCACATGACATTACCAGAACAAATGAGAGTGGGAGGAGGCGGGAGAGTTAAACCAGGGTTGCTATTATAATATTTTGGTTTTAAGGGAGTGAAATGACCCGGTAGTACCGTGAAAGCCATGATAAGATCTTTTAGAATAGATGACAGGAAAGGAGCTTCAAAGCTTCCTTTGTTATCTCCTGTAGCCTAGGACGCAACGGACCATCCTCAACTAAAGGAAAGGAGATAACGCTGTCCCACATTTGCCGTTCACAGAAACAATCTACTGTGACAAAAAACATCATGTCATTTACATATCTTATTTAGCATTTTTCCTGCTTTTATGTTTTGGACTTTCAACAATATGTTAAATCAAAAGGAACTATGAACGGTACGGTAACTACTGTAAAGCATCAGATACTTTTTAACCGTGTTAACTGGTGTTGTTTCTTCTTTTTTAATGAACCATGTGTGAATGGTGATGTGTGCCGTAGTAAATGTGTAGGCCTATCAAGTGATGCACATACCTATTATTGATTCATACACTCATAATTATTAGGATTCATAAATGATGCATTTGAGGGGAGAGGAGGGGAGGGTGAGCACAGGCTACCATTTCCTTTCACTTCCCTATTTGTTTTTCATTCAAACCTTCATAAAGAAACTGTAAATAATCTTTTGGTTGTCCACGTTTATAGAGCCTGAATGAACCATCTTGATATGAACACATGGGGCGATGTGTCTACATGCTCTTTTTGTAGTCCCTCTATGGAAAATGTGGTTGTTTTCCCACATCAGACGCTCATTCCACTAGATTTTGCATCGTCTGAGCACTTTTAAGTCCTGAGGATTTCTCCTTCACATCTCTCATTAACACAAGGACGTTTTCACTGAGGTTAAGAAAAGACATAAAACCAGATTTTGTTTTCATTGAATTCGCAGCCCAGGATTGTAAAAAGAAGGCTGTGTCTCTTTCAAATGATTTATTATTTATTCATCATTTTTTCTCAGGTGTGCTCCACAATCAGCTGCCTGGGACATGGAGTGAAGGATGTCTGGAGATAAGAACTGATTTAATAACTTCACAAGAGTTAAACTTGCTTTAGTGAGTCTGTCTGATTAACATCTTGAAGTATCCAGACACTCGCTCATCTTTAGGCGCCTGCTGTATCTTGATAGCTCTTCAGTCTATCATAAACACAAATTGAGCTCAATGGCCTCCAACGGATCCCATAATTGCTGCTTCATACAGTCTCCATACAGCACATTCCAGCAAGTCAAACTCTGTAATAAATTAAGCTAGATTGGCGGCTAATATTTTCCTCCTCCTCCTCCTCCTCTGCTGTCCTCTCATATCGTCTTTACATTAACCTGCACCCCGCCCCCCCCCCCCCAATCCACAAGAGACCTGGTATTGGCCTTTAATTAAAAACCCAGAGCTGTCAGGAAGTCACGCTCCGGCAGGAACATAGATCTTTCTCACACGCTGCATGGCTTAGCGATTACAGAAATATCGATTTACTGGACGGACAAAAGCCTGCATGTAACGGCGGATGGCGGTTGGAAACCTAAGATACTGAGAAAGTGACCATCCGAGGGTTTGAAGGGGGCCCGGGGACCCTGGTATTAAGACACGCTAGAGAGAGATGATGAAATGGTGGTTGAAGAGTTGCTTTGACAGTCTACAGTAGCAGAGTGCACATTCTGTACAGACCAGCCATGCTGTACCTGGCTCAGTGACATATATAAGAGCTATTGGGTTACTTTTACAATGAACACCTTACCTTGATAGATGCTGATCAAAACCCAAATGAGGAATGTCTTGAAAGATAATGAACGACCCTGAAAGAGAAACATCATCCATAAGTACAACATACACATGATACGACTTGATGTAAGGGAATGCAGAAAATAAACTTTAGATTTAAAGGTCAGGATTTGATTAGATTTTTAAAGCACTGATGGACATGGTAAATGGTATTTATAGCGCTTTATCCAGCCTTTAAGACTCCTCAAAGTGCTTTACATTTACAAGCCATCATTCACTCATTCATACAGAGCAATGTGCCACTTGCTCGAGTAAGCTAACATTCACACACATTCACACACCGCTGGCCATAAGGAGAAACTTGGGTTAAGTGTCTTGCCCAAGTATACATCGACATGACGACTGCAAGGGCTGGGATCAAAGCTTCCGATTGAAAGATGATCGCATTACCTCACAGCCAAAGTTAGCCATGATTGAAGGCGATTGTTTTATGATCAAAAAGGGTTTTCTCCCTTACACTTCCCTTATTCAGAAATAAATCTTCTTTAGTGTTTTAATGCTATCGCTAAGTGCTTTTTTTTACCTTCGAATGCATATAAGTAAGAGGGGGTGAACTAGGGACTAGGAAAATGGCTAATCCTGTTCTTGATTTTCAAATCAAAATTTATTTGGATGGATTTCTGATTTAGAATCCATATTGTGAAATGCAAGAAATTCAAATATATTTAAAAACAGCGCTGTACCTTGGTGAGGTCTTTGTAAAGCTCTGGATAGAGAAGAGCCATCTCAGGCTTCACATCTTGGTCCAGAACCAAGGAGAACACAGGGAACATGGTGTACATGGTGGCATACCTGCACACAAGAAACAGTGTTTAGACGGACCACTTATTTCACCTAATCTGTGCTGTAATATACGAGTATCTGTGAGGATACAATTAAAACAATACATTTTTATCCACATGAAGACATTTGGAAAAGGTACATACCCGACCATGAGGAAACCCTGGTACAGTGGCACAGAGGCAAAGTAAAACACGGATGAGAAGACCGCCTGAGGAGAGAGAACAGAAATTGTGTCATAAAGTTACTTAAGAACCTTATTGTCCACACTGTGGAAAATTGTCTCGGGCTTCAGCGCTGAGCACTTATTAAAAGCAGGACCACTCATTTAAAACACACATCAAGAACAAAACAACTGAAACATAACTGTGGACCTAAAGGTATTGTGTGAGAGTTTGAATACCTGCATGGTGGAGATGATCATGCCTCTGTGCATGACGAACTGACCCAGCGCCGCAGAGCGCTTGTAGCTGTTCCTGCCGTGAACCATGAGCAGGCGCCCGATGTGTTTGAACTGCGTGATGGAGAAGTCTGCAGCCAGAGACGCCTGCTTCCCTTCCTGTTCACACACAAGAAGAGAGACGCAGTTGTAAAAAACCAAAGTATTAAACCCTAAGTAAAAGGTGTGTGAATAATATCAGTATTACTTCCTACTAAAATGAGTGTTTGATACGTTATTCAAGATAACTGCAGTCTGTCTTTCGCTCATGAGGTCTTAAGGAAATGAAGGTCTTTACCTTTCCTTCAATTCCAATACCACAGTCTGCAGCCTGGATCATACTGACGTCATTTCCTCCATCACCTGTCACACAACGAGAAAAAACAACAACATTATTTTACAATATATGATTCTGGAGAATCTTTATATGAACATAGTTTACTCTGTGTTGGGGTTAAGGCTGTAATGTGGGGAAGAATCCCATGTACTCTTGTATGTTGTGTTTTTTCCATCTCCTGTAAGTCAAATCTGACATCAAAGATCTGAACTGAATGAAAGATGCAAACTTTGCTGGGTGCTTCTGTAAGTGAGCTTTGACTGCCATCTTGTGGATATGAGAAGTATAATATATGTATATATTTGCTCCAGTGTCTGTGCATTGTCAGCATTTGATAGATATAAATGCAGTCCGTACTGGGGTATGACAGACAGTTGGAAGGCAAATACTCACTTTATCCAATTCATCATCTCCCAAACATTAAAAGAATAAATCACTGGAAGAGTATTTCATTCATCCTCCCTAGCGGTCTGAGCTGTACATACACAGCCTTTTCCCTGAGCTGCAGACACATCATGTGTCAGGTCTGTGTCAACACTCACCTATGGCACAGGTTCTGTTGGCTGTGTGCTGCTGGAGGAGCGTGACAATCTGGGCCTTCTGGGTGGGGGAGCAGCGACAGCAGACCACTGCAGGACACTGACACGCCAGCTCCACAAACTCATGCTCGTAATACCGCAAACACACCTGCAAAACAACAGACAGAGATACATTTAGATTATCTTTGTTGTGATTATATGATCTTTTTTAAAATCTGTACACAGGAAATCATATTTTACTGAACACCAAAAGTTCTACAGATATTCACATGATCTCTTTCAATACTTTATCAGTTGGACTTGAACTGAACACACTGATGACAGTCAAGCCTTTTACGAAAGTAGTGAACCATTTAATCTCCTACACAATCTTAATAGTTTTTTCCCTTTTGTACCTTGAATATCCCTTATGGTTTCAATAAAAGCAATGCACTTCCAGAGGTGGAAGAAGTACTTACATAAAAGTCTAGCATTCAAATTGTACTGAACTTAAACATACTTTAGGAACAAAGAGTAAAAGTGTGTATCATGCTGAATGGCCCACTTCACAATCACATCTATTAAATTATGCTTAACAATCATGATGCATTATCGTGCTCATCACTTCAATGTAGCACTGAGTAAAGTTGGTGTTTATTTAAATTACTTGATATGCTGCTGGGTAGCTTAAACTGGAATAATACATTATGATTTATTGTTTTCTTTTATAATAAAGTAGCTAGTAAATAAAGCTGTAAAATAAATGTAGTGGAGAATAAAAAGCTTCCATTGTAGAGGTACGAGTATGAAGTCGCATTAGGTACAAATACTGATGAAAGAAACCCTAAGATCTTTTGTGATGTCCCAGTCACCACTTTTTAAGTTAAACAAACAAGTTTAAAAAACAACAAAATAAAACTTTATCCTCATAAAAAGGACATTTATGATTGCCTTCCTTTCCAAATCTTCAGAGCTCTGGTTAAAGTGTGAAGTATTGGTTTTGGCTGCATCCTCAGCATCATCTGCTCCCTGAGTAAACACCACTGAGTTCTGCGCTGTGTATTGTAGTACCTCTAAGGAGTCTCCAGAGATGACCAGAGCACAGTCATGCTTCCTTCTGAAGGCGTTGAGCTCCAGATGGGCCTCTCCTCTGCTGGAGATCTGCTCGAGAGCCACACAATACAATTAGCCGTGCGGACATTAGGCTTTCAGTCATCTCCCGATACATAAGCGCATTATGATAACATCAAAGGGAAAACAGCGTACCGGCTTGAACACATGGATGTCTTGGTTTCTGGAGACCAGGTGGGAGCTCTTGGCGATGCACGTAGCTGTCTCAAGCTTATCCCCGGTCAGCATCCAGATCTGCAGTTTAAGTAAAGAGACACAACTGGTTGTATACTCAATCTGAAATGATATGTGTGTTACATGCTCTTAGCAAACACGGACAAATCTGAATCAACAGGAAGGAGATCCAGGCCAAATATAAGTAACCATGAGAAAGGAAATGTTCAAAACTCTTATTTATTAAAACCCAAACATGTTCTGACTGCTGTATGTCAGGGCTAATAAAATGTTTGGGCTCATTGGCTTTTCAATTATCAAGCTTTTATTATTTATTTACTTTAATAGATGATAATATATTTCTATTTTAAATGATTTGAGTAAGTAAATATATATATATATTTTTGTATTTACTCATTTCTTTAAATACAGGCTTTTTAACATTTCCCTCCCTACTTGTATTTAAAAAGGGGCCTTGATTGTCTTTCCGTTTAAACTGAAACTCAACCTAAAGTTTGAATTGTGTCTTAAATAAACTCAGTTTTTTGGATGTGTAATATTTCAGATGATTATAATTGATATAATTTCTGGTTTAACTACTGTATCCCTGTCGAGGTATGTGAGGTTAATATTTGTGTCTCCAACAGAATATACCAGAACAGCCCGTGTGGCAGAGTTCATTTAGTAGTTAAGCTTGAAGTAGGTATGTTGCGAAAATACCAGAAATATTAACATCATGATAATAATAAAAGTAATTTAGGTGGAATTAATTTGTCAGCAAAACAAAAACAGCTGAAGATGAGTTTCCCTGATACATTAGCATTGTTTCTAAGTTTCCTACAGATATGGTGGAAATCTGACATAGTGACAGCCCTACCTTGATGCCAGCGTTCCTGAGCAGCTCCAGCGTGGGTCTGACATCGGCCTGCAGCTGGTCCTCCACCCCGGTCAGACACAGCAGCTCCATCTCCCGCTCCAAGCTCTCCACCACTGCTGCCACCTTCAGGCCGCGGTCATGGATGCTCAGCTTCGCCTGGTTGTAGCGGTTCTATACATGGAGAGGGTAAATTGTAAGGTGAAAGTGCACCAGGCAAGGGACAAATAATCATGTCAACATAAATAAAAGAGTGCTGAATATTTTCTATCATTAAAGGACAGAAAAAAGCTGTTGACATGATGTAAGCACAATCAAAATCCAAGAGGAAACAGGCTCACACCGCTATTTTGTTGAAAAGACTTACTTGTAGTTCCAATTAAAGAAAACACAAGACTCATTGAAGTAAAGGATGCACTGTATGGAGAGATGTATAAAACAGCACGCACTGTATTGATGATCCATACCTCAAAGTCCAGATACTGCTCCTCAGACAGAGACTTCTTGGCCACCACCAGAGTCCTCAGGCCTTCCCTGGCCATGTTCCCACACTGACAGAGAGGAGAGGAGAGGATGTTATGAGATATACGTAGTTTTACATTTAAAAAGACAGAAAGACTTTCAACTTCAATTCTGTACAACTTTATTTCTTGGAGGTTTTGGTTATTTAACGTGTGCCGCTCGAGACACATTTTAGTGTTTTTCGGCTGTTAAAGCATAAAGCATACATTTCGGGGTTTTTTTAATTATTAAAGATCATTCTCAGCCATTTTTTATAACTATATAGTAACGGGTTAAACTAAACAGCTAAAGTTTCTAAATAGTTGTTTTCACTATTTTCCATCAGAAAGCAATTTTTATCAGGTCTTTCCTGTTCAAAATATAAAAACGCATCAAAATCAATCCACAACAACTTCCCCAGCTTTTGGACATTGAATCTCTGATTGGAGGGCAAGTGTGTGTGAGGTTATTAAGTTGTGTGTGAAAATGTATGAATGTGTGCAGATTAAGGCATGCGGAGCATTTAAGCGGACGCACATTTGCGCTTATTTTTCTGGAAAAAACCAGTTCATACAAGCCGGCAATAAAAGTGTTAAAGTTTAAAATGAATAAATATCTGGTAGTTATGATCAGGATTGATGTTGGTGACAATATTTAACAGTGAAAATGGAAAGAAATATTTATATATCTTATTATATTGCTGTTTATTGACACCTTTTTGACTTTTTCAAAGCGAGGGTTTGAATGAATTATGCCTCCCGAAGATGAATATAAATCAGACATAGGGCGGATAATTTGTTCTATCAGAGCAGCTGTTATAAGTACACCATGTACAGTACTGTCGATAGCAGCATATTGTTACAACAGCAGAGAAATCAATAGTGAATAACATAGCCTCTGGTGTGATTCAGAGGACACAGTAAAACAAAGGGGCGGACGGCGGTTTATATTTGATATGAAACACCAATGGGGCGAATCTGCTCTGTTGATTGGTTATTGACAGGAGAATAAGCGTAGCGCCGGCTGATCTGACTGCGGGATATTACATCCAACAGGACATCGTTAGAACAATTGATCAGGAATATGACATACTGTAATTACTTCAACTTTATGTAGGTCACTAATTAAATCACACGCCGCCCGCAGTGCTAAATGACTCAATAATGCCAATATAATTATGAACATATGCACACAAGACCTTCGACCACAAAGCTGGTGTAGACACAGCCCGATGTCTCCCTCAATGAATGTCCTGAATACAGCGGGGCAAAAATATCACTGTGTGTGATGTGTGTGTGTTCATCTATTGCTTGGTATTATCTATTTCATTACAGTTTTCATCAAGAGGTGCTTATAACAAACGAAGAGGGACGATTTACTAAAAGACACATAAGATAAGGCCTGGAGGATGGGTCCAACCAGACACAGAAACATAGAATTACATGTTTTGCCGAAAATTAAAGAGTTTTTTTTTTATGTTTTGGGGCAGATGTTTTATTTTTTGCTGAACCATGCACCAGTTTCTGGAAGTAGCACAGGTGTTTGGACAGTTTTGGATACTGTAGGAACAGATAGTGCTCGCAGTATATTAGCAGCAGAGATGATATGCCTTGTTTCTCTCAGATTATACAGAGGGTGATCTCAGTGGCTCCCTGTGACAGCCGGTAACTCGATGGCTTAGCATTGGTCAGACTAAATGTCAATTCTTTTCAAAAATCACTTCATAATAAATTCACCTTACTTCTTAATTTAAAAAAAAATGATGTAATAATCATTATCATGATTAATTTGAAAGAATAAACTTAAGTTTTCCTGTTATTATTCTGCGATGATTAACTGATGTATCACAGATTACTATCGTGATTAACGGGGTACATTGTTTTTATTGATTGACAGCACAATTTACTTTACAGTTGATAGAAGCAGGAAGCTTCATCGTCATTGCATTGTGGGAGAACATCGTGCATTTGTCGGAAGTCAGAATAAACAGAAGTCTCCCTGTCATTCTAACGCGAATGCAAGCTCAGGATGTCGTATAGATTTGTAGGTTTTACCTCTTCTTCCAACCAGTCGTTATACTGGACAATGCTCGCCATGGCAACATCAGCACCCTTCATGTAGAAAGTGATGTCTCCGGTCGACTCCTCCTATCCATATGATCAATGACAATTAGTACACTTCCTGTTGACGGAAGCAGCAACATATAGCTCTACACCAGTCATCTCCCAGCGGCAAAATGTAACACATCAATGTGATAAAGGGTTATAAAAACCAAAATAAATATAATATACATGTCTGGTTCTATGAGGGAGTATCATATAAAAGTCAAATTGTTGTAAACGAGTTCCCCACCCTGACGATGATGCCCATCCTCTTGCTCTCGGAGGTGAAGGGGAAGATCTGCAGGATGTGGAAGGAGAGGATCTGTCCGGAGGGAGTCCTCAGTTGCAGGGAGGCCAGGTCTCTGTTCACCAGGGTCAGGCCGATGCTCTGCGTCCACCGCACCAGCTCCACCTGAGGAAGAAATTACAAAGAAAGGGGTAGTAGAAGTCTAGAACGGGACAGTTTGACCCCCAACACAATAACATTTATGCTCTAACTTCAATAAATCAAAGAGAGCTGATCAATTAATATACTGATTAAAAGGATAATGTAAATGAATGTCCCAGTCATAGATCAATGGCCTGATCCCTACAATACAACAGATCTAAATGGCATGTCATGTTTATCCTGGCAAAATTAACTATGATTCAGGATATTACTGTCCACATATGCTTACGCAACAAAAGCATCTTAAACCCCCTTTAAAGTAAATTACAATCAAACATCCTAAATAAGGTTATCTTAACCTAAAACAGCCCCTTCAGAACTCAAGGATAAATGTAAAGATATTCATAGCTTTCCTGTTCCGCATAAAACCCCTAAATTGTCCCATCCCTAGTTTAGGATGGAGATATACTGCAATAAACCAATAATTTGCAAAGGACTCAGGCATTTACTTAAATAATACACATAGATAATACATAAACAAGTGACCATGCAAATGTATATATGAATAGCAGCTGATTTATTTTTTGCATCTTTAGGATGATCACATTTTACCAAATAAAAAAGGAATTTACTCAATAGAAAGGAAAAATACAACAAAAAAGCCAATTTGGCAAAATACATTGTGAAAAAGAGGTGATTTTTATTCTGGGATGATCATTTTTAACCAAATATAAAACATGTTGAATATATTCCAAAATGTAGAGCACAGAGCAGCGTGAATCTAATCTCTCTTGCAGTTGAAAGACAAAGCCGGAGAGAGTTACGGCTTCTCCTGAGCTCCTCTTTCAGCTCCAGATAAGTGTTTATCTGTTTCTCTTTCCTCTTTCCCTCCTCAGCAGGAACTGCGGCCCCCGAATGAGTGTTCAGCTGCACACGACTCAATCCTCAATGGGTTCATTTTCAATTTGCTCACTCAAAGGTTGTTATTATACTCTGACCTACAAATTGGAACTTCCTGTTAATACCCCGTCATTTCTCCTGCTCCCCCTTTGAGCTCCGTAAAAAGGAGCTGCCTGTATTTACTTAACACACATCTGTGTGTCATTATCCTGGTGGTTGTGTGTGTAGCTCATACACACAGACACACGCATGGACACATACACCATGAACTGAGAGTCCTAAATCTAGCTGTTCCATCTCCTATTTGAGCTCTACAGGAACTATTTAAAGCTTTGTCAACTTTGATACAAACTGCATGTGAATCAGGCGTTACCTCAGTGATAGAAAAGCTGCTTCATGAGAATGGCCGGCTTAAACAACCGGATCAATATTCAACTGTTCACAATGGTCTAGTGATCATGCAAATCACAATGGCAGCTCTGCCTTTAACATTAAAGGCAGCTCGAGCATGTCATGAGGAAAATGGACCATTAGCAGGTTAAATACTCCTCATGGAATGTCCATGTCAATATCAAAGGTATTGGAAGTGAATTATTCTGGGGGTCATTTAACAGTTTTACCAAGAAAAAAAGGGGACATATTATGCTCATTTTCAGGTTCATATCTGTATGTTGTGCCTCTCCTGTGACATGTGTCCATGTTTTGATGTTCAAAAAGCTCTGTTTTCACCCTCTGTCTGAAACCAGAGCCCAGTCTGCTTGAAACGTCTCCATTATAGTCCTTTGTTTAGTTCCATTACATAGTGACATCACTATATAACACTTGCTCTTCTATTGGCTGATGCTCCAACATATTTTACATGATAGGCTGAGGGGCGATTGACATATCACAACAGAGCCGGCCAGCTAACCAATGAGAGCAGACTGGGCTCTGGTTTCAGACAGAGGGTGAAAAGAGGTGATGAAGCAAAGGCAGTATGAGAAAATAAAGAGCTTTTTGGACATTAAAGCATGGAGAGATACTAAATACTGATATGAACCTGAAATGAGCATGATTTGTCCACTTTAAGATACCTTATGGTGTATATCAGACTCATTGAAACTGCCAGTGGAATCCAATTGGAAATGATGAGGCACCCACTTCCTGGACATAGCAGTATTCAAATCTATCATCCAATGCTCTTGTCTGATATTACGAGGGTCAAAGGTCACAGGAGGACTCTGTTCACCGGCAGGTCAGTTGACCTCTGCGGCCGCCCACTTCATCTCCTTAATGCCGGCTCATTACATTAGACAGGCTGAGCAGAGAGCAGTGCCGAACTATCACCAACTGACGAGCAGCAGCCAAAACCTGATGCCGCAGTCAATGAGAGTGAAGAGACAATGAGGGAGGGGGGCGGGGGGGATAAAAGGACAGAGAAAGAACAAAGAATATAGTAGAAGGGGAAGGGAAGGCTCCAGCTACAATCACAGACCTCCACCTCTCATCGTCTCTGGGAGAAAATTAAATATTGATCAATCCAAGCAGTGAGACACAATACAGAGAGGGGAGATAGAGCAGGGTGGGCAGGGATATAAATAAATATATACATCAACTCAGAGGGGGAGGACAACTGAGATTTATCTCTCGCCACCTTTTTATCTTTATTTTGATTGTTAGACTGCTGGACTCTGGGTTCAACACGGAGTGCGGCATTCTCACAAAGGCTCTCACATGTCATGGGTGAGAAATAGTGTTGAAATGGGGGCGTATGGGGGGATTAACTACCCTTCAATACGCATTAAACATCTCTTTAAAACAAATACTGGCTGTTACTTTACCTGATCAAAAATCTTTCCCTGCTTCCCCAGGTCTTAGTTTAGACTCTCCTTGGGTTTTAAAATGATTATTAAGGGCTATATGTAAAGCAGCACATTCAGCCACTGAAGCTCAAACTCTTGAGAGAAACGCTCAGAGGGAAGGAAGCGGTGATGCCTTTGGGGATTGTTTTTGCGCAGCATTCTTCCAGGAGCAGTAAATTCACAGGAAGCAAGTATACACAGTTATATAGCTTAACCTCTGTGAGGGGATCATGACCTCTGACTTTGCGTTCACTAAATGACTATTATGACAAACCAGGGTTATTTAGGATCACCAATAAAACATGAAGACAGAAACACACAGGCTTTTCTCCTGATAATCTCCTTGATTGTTCTTGCCAAGATGGCAATTGGAGTCAAATTGTAGCTCGATTTGACCAACATGAGACATTTAAAAAAGTGTAATGGTGCTTTAGAAAACAAAATCATTTGTCAATGTCAACATTTGGAAATATGTCAAATATCTGGTAAAAATCAATTATTTCAAAGTGTTAAAACACAGATTTGGAGTGCACCAATTCAACTTTACAATAACGTGTTGCAATTTTAACTTCATCCTTGTCTTTGGAGAAACCTCTGATACACTAAGTAATTAGTGAACCCATTTTTCCATCTCAAGTTTAAGTGCTGAAACTGTTTCCTGGATCTATTATTTACCTCATCAGGGCTGGAGGCCTGGTAGGTTCGGTTGTCATCACTGAAGTCCTGGTCGGCTTCAGCGGACTCCGTCTCTCCGTTCACGATGGCGTGCGACTCGTAGACCGGTGTGACGTTGTGGCACAGGGCGATGGCCTTCACAGCCTCGTGGATGCGACTGCTGACGCTCTTACGGACTTTCGGACCCGAGCTCTGGGTCTTCCGTGCTGGAGTGGTGCCGCTGGTGCTTCCATTTGAGGGCTGGGAGGTCGGCTGAAATAATATGAACCAAGGAGTCAGAACATAATAAAATCACTTTTAAATACATTTAAAACGGTCACAACTGAAGGATCCCTAGGTTGAATCCCTATTCACTCTGACACCCTTATTCAAGATAAACGACTGAGCGAGGGGAAGTGTTGTATCACCGTCTTTATCGCGTCATATCTGATTTGAGGACCTTTTATGTGTTCCGCTGTTTTGACATCAGCCATCAGTTTAACTGGGGGTTGACTCGCGGAGCAGGCAGGCAGCCCACTGTGTCAGCTGCGCCTGACGGGGGCGACGCGCTCTGCTGAAGCGTTTGATTTTGGCTTATTATTAAACTTCAGTCCTGCCAGGCAGGGAGGGAGGGGCTGTGGGGAATACAGTATGACAACCTTCATGGAAAGTGGCTGAAAGATCGATGAGAGATCATTGGGTTATGTTGTCTGACAAGTTTAGCGTTGCAGCAACATGAAGAGGAGGATACTGAAAGAGAGTTATTACACAGCAGATGAGTGTGACACAAGCTAGGCTACTGACATTGCGAGATAATGACGTCTATTATTAGTCAACAAGTCCAACAAAACTACAAAAGAAGAAGTCCAATGTTTATGAAAGATTATGAATATATAGAAACATTCCTTCTAAAAAAACACAATTAAGGAAAGTTTCTGTTGCTTTTTGGTTAAACCATTAACAAACATTTAAAAGTTATTTTTCCATCTGTAAAGTGGATGATGCCTTCTCCTGGATTAAAGATACACACATGTTTTTATTTGTTGACTTGTATAAAATGTACCTGCAACCATCAATTAGCTGTGTTCATGATATTTTAAGCAAAAATGCAGAACGAATGATCTTCATGGTTTCTGCTTCTCTTTGTCACATTTGATAATCACTGACAAAGAATTACATTTTTTAGGATTTATGATATATATTATATAGTTATGTAAATTATCTTAAAGAGACAATACGTGAGTTGTTAGTTGCTGCCCTGATCCAGATGAAATGTTAAAATCACTATTTATTATTCTCCTGTTCCAGTGTTGCTGTTTGTCTTTGTCTACCCTCTGTCTGAAACCAGAGCCCAGTCTGCTTTGGTTAACTGGCTGGCTCTGTTAGGATTGTTCTACCGCTTAGAGATGTCCCACCCCTTAGCCTATCATGTACAATGTGTTGGAATGTCAGCCAAAAGAGTTGTTAAATTGTGATGTCACTATGTTACAGAAGTCGAAATAAGGAGGCATTTCAGGCAGGTGTGTGGGAGAGAAACTCTCTCTGGAGGGAACTCTGTGAATTCAGCCTTTGAAGACCATTAACATGCACAAAAACCTACTTAACACACTATAGTCCAGGGGAAATACCATAAGTCATAATAGGACCCCTTTTACATTTTTTTAAGATTAGGAGAAAAAAAAGTTTTGTTTAGAACAAATATTATATATAAATAAACAAATGTCAACAACTGTTAGTTTCTGCCCTAATATGGGTGGAATGTTTAAATGAACAATAGACAGCTTCCTGTAATTATGTTACTGTCACAGTAAATAAAGAGCAACATAGTCAAGCAGCTAGTCAGAGGCATTGCTTTTCTGCACTGCTTCAGCTGCAGCTCTAAAAGGACTCGTCATTTTTCATTAGCGGAGATTACACATAAGGGCGTGGGGCAGATGGTTTCAGTGCTGAGCAGCTGCTGGAGCTGGCTGAGTACGAACAATATCATTCTGTCAAGACTGCAGGCACATCTGAGCCACCCAGTGAGGAAAACACTTGCTTACAGTACGAGGACGCGCTCGGGGACACTGCCTGATGAATGAACAATATGGGCTTCTTTCCTGGAAATCTCATCCTTAGCTCAATATAAAAATTGATCAAAGCGATCTACAGGGAGAGGCGTGAATAAGCAGGAAAACATGAGCGCACACGTTTGTATCTAAATGTATCCTCTCCATGACTGGAAACGCATTTTATATGTTGCAATTGGCACGTTTCCTTTGTTTTGATTGGTTCTGTCCAGTTATACATACTGGATCATGTGGATTTTATATTATTTATTGGGAATTCATATAGTTGTATAGCTGAAGGGAATTAAAAGTAGCCGAGTCATTCTCAAAATTAGCGCTAAAACTTGATTCTATAGTTTTTAGGAAGGGGGTTGTGTTTATGGTCTGAATGTTTACTGAAAAATCCAGTTAATTAATTAATTATGAACAGTGATAAATCTTACCTGTGCATATGACTGGATTATGTGGCTCTGTATCTCGTCCATGGTGTCCGTGCCGTAGGATACTGTTCCCAGGTGCAGTCGCTTGAAGACCATTTCGTTCTGAGTCAGGGTTCCTGTAATTCAGAAGATGTCACAAACCAATAAATCATAAATACATTACCTAATTGATTGAGGTTTTTCCCATGTCCACTTTATAGCAGAACTATCTAAAGCATAACAAGTAAAGCCTGACTGATACAGGGTCTTTGAGGCTAGTGTGTGTAACAAAATTTGGAAACAACAATTTTGGTAGAATACCTTTTTTTTTTTTAAGTGTGACCGGGGTACATACTAACTGGGAAATGTACAGTTTATCTTTAAAAAAATCATGGCAGTGTTTTCTAGAGGATAAACTATACAAATGATAAGGTTAACAAATAACATGTGGCCTAGGTTGGAATTTATGTATTTGTTCTGTAATTTCTTGTTAAATATCTGTTATACACTTATATCTGACTATATATTATTCTAGCTGATTTAATTAGTCTAGCTTTTATCAAAAGCCACCAAAATGTGTCTTTCAATTTCATACTCTGTACAGTACAAAGTCAGTCTGCCACACTGACAAGCAAAATTCTGACAAAAAAACATATTATTTTAGCTCCAAATTTAAACAAAGTTTTGCCTTTGGTTTGCTCTTGAATTTTTTTGAGACTAGAAAAATGTGGAGTAGTATTTTACAAAACAAAAAAAACACAAAAGGTGTTTGACTCAAAAGGTTTCATAGCAAAATAAATATATTTAACATATGTGAAGCACACGAGCACACACACAGCATTTATCACCAGTGGACTGCGCACAATGCATCATTGTGCCTTCTCATTGAACCTAATCTCATTACCAATATGGAGTGCATGTCCTCTCAGACTAACAGACAGTGCATACAAAAAGACTGAATGAACGTCCAGACACTACCAAACAACAACTTTGAAATCCAGAGCGATGGCTTTTTTTAATGGATGTGGGTCGACATAATGTGTGGCGATGGAGCTTCAAGCTGATTAGAGGGCATCTCACTTCCAAAAACATCAGAGACACGGGGTTAACCAATTCTATCCGATTGATTGTGCGTTCTTCTTTCCGTGTGCTTTAACTATCAACCTGGACAAATAGGCTCTACAGCTAATCTATTCCTACCTAGATCAGTGGGGTAAGTCAGAGGAGCACCTTAGGAGCACAACAGGCGTTCATCACTGAGGCACATTGACTAGCATTAGTAAAGAGCAGCCATTTGTTATTAGACAATCAGGACAGGGTTGCAAAATGAAGTTGAAGGAACACAAATTAGGTAGATTTGTTCTAACATTTGTCCTTTTTTTATTTGAATTAAAATGAATAAATATGTTCAATAAATAGGCTATTTGTTTATTGAACCCTTAAACATTTTCCAGAAGGGATTCTACTGTGAACCGTTAATAAACAATCTCTTAAACTTGTTTTTCTACAGACCTTATTTCAGGTACCAAAAACTGAAAGAGAAACTACATGCTCAGTTCTGGGCTTTAGGATTTATTCCTGCAGCACCTCCTCTAAAGTCAGATCTTTATTGATGAGATGATTCCACCATCATTTTGCTATCAAGCAGAATGGCAAAACGAGTTGGGCCTATAATTTCTTTAACTCAAGTACTGTGGAATGTGAATGTAATCTTCAGTGTGTATGTACACCTACCTGTTTTGTCTGTCAGCAGATAGACCAGCCGTCCCAGTTCTTCTGGGATGGTGCTGGTTCTCACTACAGTGCCAGGGATGTTTTCGTCTTTCATGATCATCCAGCCGTAGGCTGACTTCCCCATGTCCAGATTTACACGCAAACTACCAAAAATTAAGCTGTTATCTATCACAGAACTAATAATAATAAAACTGCAACACAAACTTAATCAATGATATTGTATGTTATAAAAAAAATGTTGCAAAAGGAAACGGGAAGCTTGGTATTCAAAGCAGCAATCGAATATTTGGTTTTTTCTTTGTACATACGTCATAAAATATCAAAAGAGCAAACAATGGAATTCAAAGTACCTGATGGGGATGATGTAGGAGAAAAGCACGACGAATCGGAAAAGGTTGCGGAACCAAGGACCCACAAACCCTTGTACTGCTACCATGACAACAGACAGGACCACCTGGGCCAGGAACAGAGCCTTGGTGAGGCGGTTCAGCTCCAGATCCAGTAAGCCCACCTATAGAGAGAAGAGGTCAGAGGTCAGACATACTTCTTCATCATTGTCCAACTCATTTCCCATTAGCACGGCATTACTCATAAAGATACATCGTGTGTATTAGGTTTTGATTCTACAGTCCATTGTGGGGTTTTTCCTTCAATGGGATTCACAGATTTCGGGAGTACACACGGTATTTATTTATTTATTTTTTGAAGTTGTGACACTCCCATCTGCTCCCAAAAGCCTTACAATATGCCAGACAGAGAGCAACAACAAAGCCAATGAAAAACACTCTTAGCTGCAGGCTTTTATCATGCAAACCATGTGTACGACATAAATACGTTTGGTTTGTAGCTGCTTTATTACCACGCTGAAGTATTGTCCTTGAATGCAACAGAAGGTCAAAAGGCCTCAAAAATAAAGTTCCCATATTGAGATTGGCTTTATGTAAGGAAGAAAGAAAAAAAAACACAAAAAAGGGGGGTCAGAATTGTCTTTTATTTTTCGAGTGTATCTCCCAGCCAATGGAGCATGTGGGAAAAAGATGTCAAATAAAGCAGTGCCCTTCCCCTTTCTGGCAGCGCTCGCAGCAAAGCCCTGTACACAGAGGGCTTTCTTCTGACGCACCACGCTTACAAAAACAGCAGAACATAACATCTCTCCTCCCTCAAATAAAAGGAACTGCTCTGAAAAGAAGGGGAGGGGGCAAGTGCGTATAAAAAAGCAGCAGAATTCCTCCGCTGCCCAAACCCCCACCGAGCCCATTCCCCTGAGGACTGCGAGAGCCGGGGGACCAGTGTGACTGATTTATCCGTCGCTGTTAAACTCCCAGTAGCAAAAAAAAAAGGGAAGGGTAACGGGAGCAAGTGGGTGGGTATCTCCCCACCCCGCTGCTTCACTACATGGTTCATGGTTGAGCTATTGAGAAAAATAGGGGGTTTGGGTGGATTAAAATGAAGAAAAATTAAGACAGAGAGCACGCCTGAAAAGCAAAGGATCGCCTTCTGCTCGAACAATGGCGGGTCTAAATTTTTCCGAGCCTTGCCGGGGATCAGATGAAGTCATTATTCATTCAGTCAGGGGGGGTGGTGGAAGGACTCAATTACCTCAACCTAAAGATGCTATCAATGAATTTAAAAAAAAAAAGTGCATATTTTACCCTATTCATCTACGAGCCATTAAAAGTGAAAGGAAAGACTCAGTCTGCCTGTGTGGCTTGTATTTATGTGTGTGAAATCTGATGGACATGAATATTCATTGAGTAAAAAGCAAAGATTTCAGGAGTTCAGTGAGTGAGTAGCACTTTGTTTAGGTGCTTGAGACACCGGTGAATCATCCATCCCTTGTCAACCGCTTATCCAGAGTCGGGTCGCGGAGGTAGCAGTTCCAGCAGAGGGCCCCAAACTTCCCTTTCCCTGGTCACATCAACCAGCTCTGATTGGGGGATTCAGAGGCGCTCCCAGGCCAGCGTGGGGATGGAATTCCTCCACCTGGTCCTGGGTCTGCCCTTCCGACTCCTCCCAGCTGGAGTAGCCTGGAAAACATCGCTAAGGAAGCGACCAGGTGGCTGTTTTCAGTGCGAAGGAGCAGCAGCTCTACCCTGAGTCCCTGTCGGATGACTGAACTTGCCACCCACCAACCGGAGGAAACCCATTTCGGCCGATTGTATTCGAGACAGTGTTTTCGTAAATTGTCTTTGCTGAGATGTGTGTTCTGTCTCTGCGGAGAAAAGTGTAACTACTTTTTACTCTGGGCACAACCGTTGCAGCCAGGTCGCACTGCGCAAAAGGGGAATTAATCCACAATACTGGATTTGAGTATGCAAAAGGTGGCATGTGTACGGCCCCAAACGCAAACTGTGAATATTGTTTTTCCTGAAGTGCCGTTCCGATGGGTTCCAAGACAATATGATTGGAAGATTTGAATTTGCCGGCCTTCTAAAGATCTTTCCGGTCATAGTCCGGTAAATACCGGCTAACTGAAAAACTGGTTCGCAATCTCGTTCATTTGTTTATGACTAATCTTTCATGACCATAGCTGAGAGTAAAAATAAAGGTGGACCTGTAGATTGAGAGCTTTGCCTTCTGGCTCAGCTCCCTCTTCATCACAACGGTGCGGTAAAGCAACTGCAATACGCTGCTCTGATTCTCAGGCCCATCTCGGGCTCCATTGTCCCTTCACTCAAGAACAACACCCCGAGATACTTGAATAGCTCCACTTGGGTAAGAACTCATTCTCTACTTGGAGTGGACAGTCCATTGGTTTCCTGCTGGGAAACAATGGCCTCAGATTTGGAGGTGCTGATCCAGGGAATCAAGAAAACATAAAGTGAAATTGATTCTTGAAGTAGGTTCTTAATAAACAACTTTTTCAAAGAGTTTGAGAGACATGTGAAGAGTAGAAGAGTATTGAGAGCTGCATATGTACTTCAAACTAACAATCTTTATTGAGCAGCAGCCTCTTGTCAAATGACATTGTTCTGCCTCTTTACTCAGACAGAGGTCTGTCTAACAATCCTGAAACAAAGAGTGAATCTATGTCTGACGTGCTGTCAGATTGATCAAGTGCAGGCATTGTCCCCGGCCGCTGTCACAACAGATTATATGAGGCCAAAACGTTCTTGAGACTTTAGCCACACTGTATCGACTTTCTCCCCCAATCTCCAGTCTCCATATTGGCACTTCTGACATCATCTCCTTGAAATATTGAATTCCTCTCAACTGTCGAGCTTACACAAAACAGAGGCCCCCCCACGCGCCGTTCGACCAGCCACATCAGCGTTCCTAATAAAAGACACCGGTGTCAAAACTGTGCCGCAGTAGGAAGGGGCTGTGTTGTGTCACGTAGAGCTTTAGTGGTGCAGACATTTGTAACTTTGTGTGTAAAAGTCATGTAGCAAAAACACCGCCTCTATCAGTTGACCCGTGTCTATGTAGCTCCCCTATCTTCCAGGTAAAATCTTATATTTAGAATCAGATTTTCATTAGTCTCCTCAATCTGGGGACAAAACACTCGATGGGGATTCTGCGGGATTAACTTTCGGCTGGAAATGTCATTTAAATCCTCGGTTAGTTAATTTCCCTTTTGGTTAATTAGCAACCGGCGCTGACCTTTTGCATTGACAGGTCCAACTTTATCTAGAAAGTCAAGGTTAAAAAAGCACCTCGCCACAGTGATTGATTAGTGATTACAGGCAGGGGGAAGACAATGGCATGGAGGGGGACTTGGAGCAGATGTTACTTTGGGTGTTTCACCCTCTGCAGCTTTTACTAAACATTTATGTTTATACTGGCTTAAGATTCAAAGATTTAAAGGCTTTATTGTCATATGCACAGTAGCTAAAGTGTAGTTTTTAAATGAGCATCTTAAATCCCAGGCTCCTCCAACAATGCAACATATTATATAATTATATAAAACAATACAATTAGTGCAAGAAGTAGAAATGGGAATGCTGCAAGAAAAGTTGCAAATGACATGATACACTGTAGACTGTATATGTAATATATAAGATAATAACAATAATGAAATACTATAATGTGGATGGAATATTGCTTATTGAATAAATAGATAACAAAAATATATATATATAATGTGTATTATATATATATAAAAAATTCAGAGACCACTTCTGCATTATCAGTTTCTCTTGTTCTATTATTTATAGACATGTCTTTGAGTTAAAACATTTATTGTATTCTATAAACTACTGACAATTTTTGCTGGAATTCAACAGACACTGGAATGGCTGCCATACATGTAGAGATAAAGATTTAAGAAACATTTGGAGTGGTCTCTTAATTTTTTCCAGAGCTGTATATTAAAATATATACAGGTTTTTCTTTCTTATTTATGAAATGCATGTCAAACCAAGATATCCCTGAAAAAAAAAATCCCAATTAGTTCGGTACAAATCTATGCAGAAAATAAATAATAAAAAAGGTGCATTTAGTTCTGTAATAAATTTGATTGAAATATAGTCCAAATTATTAGTTAATATTCAGAAAGCTAACTGCCAACTGTTTTGCTCATTTCTTTTTTTAAACAAATATTTCTAATTCCAGCCGTGACGATTTGTTTTAGTTTTTTTTGTGTTATGTGAAAGTAAACAGGTGTCATATTTAGCTTTTTTTTGACATTTTATACACTTACCAAGTGAATTGATATGTCAAGAAATAAGAAGGCACATAAGGAGAAAAAGGCAAATGATCATAGTATACCATCATGACGTTTATCCTTCCTATAACATGAATGTATGTTGAAATGATCCTTTCATTAAAGGCATGTGGAACCACAAACTCTCAAAACAAATCATAACTTGCCGTTTGTTCTTGCAGAAGCAGAAAAAGTATTCACCTTGTTCTTGGCAGAGGATGTGTTCAGTACGCTTCTGGTCTCTTTGCCTGTGTAGATCACCACCCCTATCACCGTGCCTGCCAAGGAGAGAGACAAGGAAAGTAATGCTGCTCATTAACTGCACCCCACCCCCGCCATCACACACACACACACACACACACACACACACACACACACACACACACACACACAAGTAAGATGAACTGCATGAGAGGAAACACAATAAGGCTGAGCCCAGGCAGTTTTGTCTCATTGCCACTCACGGCAACAGACAGGACTTTAATACGCTTCGACTCTGAGGGCCTCGGCCACCCTATGGAAGCTCATAAAAGCTGATCAATACTCTGCCATCTTTATTTGCCAATTCATTACGGTGGCCTTATTACGGAGGATTAATGAGTCATTAATATTAAATGAGCTTAATGGGGGCGCAAAGCCTCACATCCCCGAACTATAAAAATGGCAAGAAAGTAAAAAATGGGCGAAAAACAGAACAAGGAAAGTGAAGTGAAGAAGAAGATTGGGGAAGAAAGGTGATGAATTGATGACTTTCAGAAATATGTGACAAATGGTTTGTGACTCAGCATGCAGAGGGGCTTCAATTTGAATATGCGAACGACTAATTCTCTTGTCACAGCTGGACTGGGGGCCTGCATGGGAGGGAATGCACGCTGATCCTGGGGCCACTTCTACCCCTTGTCCCGGTTCCAGGACCAGAGTGGCACACATTTTCCAGCTATTTTTGTTATAGCATCTAGCATGTCCGACTATTACAAGTAAATTCATGATGAAAAATATTACGGTAAAATGTACCAGCAGGAAACGGCTTATGCCAAAATGTGATGGCAACAAACAGTCAAGATAGTCAGATTAGCTTCGGTTGCTATGCTAACATCACCCATCTATTACCAGAGAAACTTTAATGTCAAACAGTGTCAATTCAAACGAGAAAGCATTCACTTATACGGTTGGGAAATGTGCATCAGGTGACGTTACTTGTGTGACAGTCGGACAGTGAGTTACTACTGTTACTAGTGTCTGTTGTCGAGAAAATGTCATGACTTTGCACCATTTGGGCATTTGGCGATGGAAAGCGAAACACGTTCTCACGCAGAACATATTGAAAACTAAACAAGCACCAGCACAGAGCGAGAACCAAACAGATTTTCAGTGGAAAAGGGATATTCAACTGCTCAGAATGCTACTAAAGGCAAAGGAAGTGTCCGTCAAGGAGAGGCTTGTGAGGGAGAATGACTTTCCCGAGCAGAGATGATGTAAGGGGTTTTAAGTCAAGCTAATTGTGTGTGTGTGTGTGTGTGTGTGTGTGTGTGTGTGTGTGTGTGTGTGTGTGTGTGTGTGTGTGTGTGTGTGTGTGTCTGTGTGTCTGTGTGTGTCTGTGTGTGTCTGTGTGTCTGTGGTGTTTGTTCTTCTGGTCAAGGTCAGGCCAGAGGGGAGAGCAACACCGCAGATCAATGGTGTGGCCGTCGCTGCGAGCGTCACAAACACTCTCAACTGACACGAGCGTTTCTGTGGGGAATCGCTAAGTTGGAGTGAAGGAGGATTACCTCAACTGTTCTCAGAGTTCTTCAAACAGGAGCACAGCAGTGTCAAATCTTTCATGGTTTAGTGCCATGAAGCAGGGATTGGTATTTGTGAAAGTGTTTTATTCAAATGTTGCGTAGGGTTTCATTAACGGGAATATAAATGTTTCTCTTGTGATCCAGCTTTATCCTGCTGTGTTATAGGAAATATGTTTGAATAAACCCCTTTAGGTAGCAGCGTGTTTTCACAAATGTACAGAAAATATTGTAGCCCACATAAATAGACAAAAAGCAATCACAGCAAGCACCTACCAAGAAATGCAGACAGCAGATATACATATACCGATACAAAGACATTTACTTATATTTAGGTATTTCCAGTGTGCCACCTTCGCGGGTGTAGGGATGTTGGATTGAACAAGGGTCCATGTTTGGGCTTGAATCAGGGCCATTGAGGTGTTTTCATTGGTCATGGTAGTGTGGTAATAGTGGGTCCTAGAATGACATGAATGTGTGTGCACAACTGAAGAAGCAGAACAGGCTGCTGGGACGTTAAGGAGTTTGATCTGTCAACAATTTAAAGTTCATATCTATCTATATATATATATATATATAGATAGATATACAGCCCCGATATACAGCCCCGGAAAAAATTAAGAGACAACTTCAGCAAAGACGTACTTATAAATGGTAAAACCAGAGAAACTGATAATGCTGCAGTGGTCTCTTAATTTCTTCTGGTTTTTATCAGGTTGAATTTCTTACAGATTTTCTTTAATGTGTAAAAGAAAATTGCTCACAAAAACAGGCAGATCAAAAAAATACTTTTGAACTGAGGGACACAGAATTTGTATGTATAAGGTTTTCAAATTAGACTACCAATAGTTCATTTTCAATGGGCAGAGGACCATACATTAAACTCAACATGGACACTCAGAGTATTGGTTGCCAGGAACTCTGTAACAATGTCTGTGTCTGCAATGCATCATCCGGAATGATATTATATTTCATCAGAAGATGAAAACAGATTTAAATGGATGTCATTTACTCACCAGAAGCGACGACGGTGCTGGCCCACAGAGTGTTCTCAATGCTCAGACTCTCATGGATCTGAGGGTCTACGTTTTCCTGCAGAAAACATAAGACGGAAATACAATTGTGTTGTAATTATGTGTATTTGTGTTTAAGCTTGAAAGAATACTGTAAGGTTGTGTTTTTTTTAAGTGAAGCAGGTAAGCTGTGAGACCGTGTGGGCACTGTATGTCGGTTTAACCTCCTAACAAACAATGATTCCTGAGCAGTGTAGTTCAAAAAAAGTGTTTTTTGTCAGTGCTCAAAATATGTTAATAGGTTGGTTAAAAAATGACAGTGTGTGTGTAGGTTTTAACTCTGAAAGGTCCCTTAATGAATCACTTTAGTCGGGCAGAAAATAACATTTTTTGTTTGAATTTTATTCTGACGCCTAATACAAGATTTTTTATATGCGTTTCTTTTTAAATTCAGGAACGTTATTAGAGATTGACCTGCCTCAAAAATATTAGGCAATAATTTATTGACTTACATTTTCTTCACCGCTAGCTAGATTTATATGTTAAAGTGGATGAGTAACATATTGAAATGTTTATAGGTATACATTTTGCATTAAGCTGAAAATTGCTCAATAAAACGATTTTTCTTTTGACATTCTATTGTCTTTTTTGGGCAAATCACTTCAACAAAACTGCCTGAAAGAAATAAAATGTCAGCTCTACCGAATTGAGGAAAACAAGCTCAGTAAGAGTGCATACATCCTGAGCAGAATGACCGGGCTCTGCTGTGCCATTAATTTTCACAAGCACCTGACACAGTAGTGCAGACCAGGCAATACAGTGGTCCCTTTATCAATACTTTCACTAGATTTGGCATAGCGATAGAGGCTCCTTTTTAAAACAGTATAGAGAGTGCACGTAGATGAGATTTCAGTGATAAATAAGCCCCAGGAGAGCCTCTTGTTTCACCCTCCCCCGTCCCTGCTTTTACCCATCTCTCTTAATAAAAACGAAAATGGCTTGAGTCAGGAGTGCAGAGTCAAGGCTCCAGTTTCGGCTCAAATTGCCTGCCTGATATGATAATTATGATACCTAAGCACCCACATCCTGTCAATCCAACCCAAACATGGGAAGAAGGGCATGAAAAATAAATGGCAGGTTTCAGAGTGCTTGACCGCTCTGACATTGGTGTTCATAACTGCACAGGGTCTCAATAAAAGACCGCAGAAACAAAGCCACCATATCCGTCTCGAGGAGAGAAAAAAAAAGAGGAAAACCCCTCATAAATAGGTAAGTTCATTTGCTGCGGATCTGTGGGAACCCATTTTTTTCCCATCCTGCCAGGACTAAAAGCACACGCTATGCAAAGGAAGGCCGCGGAGGATGAATGAGCGGAGGAAGTGCTCCCTCACTAAGCCTGGTGTGTGGCCAAGAGTGAAGAAGGACCACAAAGCCTGCCTTTGTACCGGAGCTCTACTCTCTGTGGGGGCTGCGCTAATCTGCTATTAATAAAAAAAATAAAAAAAACAGAAGAAGAAAAAAAGAAAATCACTGAGCAACAAGCAGGATGGATGGAGCTGGAGCCGCGAGAAGCTGCCTGTGATGTAAGAGGTACGCCTGCTGGAGATAACAACAGGGCCCAGATGGACACACAAGCTCCCATTGTTGCCGCTTGTCAACACACTGCAGTGATACACATCTTCCATGTCAATCCAGTTTCTATAGGAAAAACTCTGCATGTGTTTAACAGGTTATAAAAATGTCAACGAGGTACTGTACCCTTGTGAAGTTCCCCTCGAAGCTGTGGATGTCCAGCTGAGGCTTCTGGGCGTAGACGAAGGCGCTGATGGAGAAGAGATCCTGAGACAAGGAGGGGGAGGGAAAGGATTTAGTATTCATTTATAAAAATAAAACTCAAGCACAGTCGTATAGTCTACATTAAAGAGTCCTATTATGCTGTATAGGGTTTCCCTTTCCTGTGTGTTCTATAGGTTTTTGTGCATGTAAATGGTCTTCAAAAGGCTAAAATCCCAAAGTTCCCTCCAGAGGGAGTTTCTCTCCCACACACTCGCCCCCTGCCCGAAATGACTCCATTGGACTCCTTTGTTTACTTCTATAACATAGTCACATCACAACGTAAAGCTTGTGCTTCTATTGGCTGGCGCTCCAACGCATTGTACGCAATAGGCTACGGACATTTCTAAGCGGTTGACAAATCACAACCGAGCCGGCCAACTGGGCAGTATGAGAAAATACTGGGTGCTGTGAATAACCTTTGCAACTATTAATCAAACAATCAATCAAAAAGTTTTGTGACATTTGAACCACTTTAGGATATAATAAATAATATTGATATAAAGATAAGTACAAGAAAAGTAATAAGGTTTAATGTTTGCAGTCTGTACTTAATTAATAACAGTTTTAATTCACTTAAGTTGAGTGTCTGTTCAAATCCTATATTTTTCTTATTATGGGTTTTAATATTAGGATTCAACCATACATAAATGATATAAATACAGTATCTCACAAAAGTGAGTACACCCCTCACATTTTTGTAAATATGTTATTGTATCTTTTCATGGGACAACACTGAAGATATGTCCCTCTGATACAATGTAAAGTAGTCAGTGTACAGCTTGTATAACAGTGTAAATTTGCTGGGTCCTCAAGATAACTCAACACACAGCCATTAATGTCTAAACCGCTGGCAACAAAAGTGAGTACACCCCTAAGTGAAAATGGCCAAATTGTGCCCAAACTGTCAATATTTTGTGTGGCCACCATTATTTTCCAGAACTGCCTTAACTCTCTTGGGCATAGAGCTTCACAGGTTGCCACTGGAATCCTCTTCCACTCCTCCATGACGACATCATGGAGCTGGTGGATGTTAGAGACCTTGCGCTCCTCCACCTTCCGTTAGAGGATGCCCCACAGATGCTCAATAGGGTTTAGGTCTGGAGACATGCTTGGCCAGTCCATCACCTTTACCCTCAGTTTCTTTAGCAAGGCAGAGGTCATATTGGAGGTGTGTTTGGGGTCCTTATCATGTTGCGGCACAGTTTCTGAAGGGAGGGGATCATGCTCTGCTTCAGTATGTCACAGTACATGTTGGCATTCATGGTTCCCTCAATGAACTGTAGCTCCCCACAGCCGGCAGCACTCATGCAGCCCCAAACCATGACACTCCCACCACCATGCTTGACTTTAGGCAAGACACATTTGTCTTCATACTCCTCACCTGGTCGCCACCACACACGATTGACACCATCTGAACCAAACAAGTTTATCTTGGTTTCATCAGACCACAGGACATGGTTCCAGTAATCCATGTCCTTAGTCTGCTTGTCTTCAGCAAACTGTTTGCGGGCTTTCTTGTGCATCATTTTTAGAAGAGGCTTCTTTCTGGGACGACAGCCATGCAGACCAATTTGATACAGTGTGCGGCGTATGGTCTGAGCACTGACAGACTGACCCCCCACCCCTTTAACCTCTGCAGCAATGCTGGCAGCAGTCATACGTCTATTTTCAAGAGACAA